>NC_029773.3:982967-987676 GCF_000817695.3 Arachis duranensis | reverse complement strand
TTTTATTTTTCAAATGGTTGCTAACGATTTTTTTTTTATTTTAATCTTATACGATAGATTTTTGTTTCACATAAAATTGTTGATCACAATTTCATTTAAATTTGTCTTTTACTGAAATTATTAGTTACGATTTTTTAATATTAAACTCTCCCACTAACATATTACACCAAAATAACATAATATTTACATAAAAAGATGTTTAATATTCCAATATAAAAAATAAAAATTTGCCTCATATTGAATATCGGCTGTACCAATCGAGTTGCGACTTGGGAGTTAAAGAGAACGAGAAAGTCAAAACTCAAAAGCAGAGAGGGCAAAAAGGAAAAGCAACCTAATTGTGATAACAAGTAATTGAATTATAAGCAACAAGAACTTTTTTAAGAATAAAGTTTATTTATGAGAATTTTTTATTTTTAATATTGAAGTGGTAGTGGTGTTTTTTTTAAATGTGGATTGTTAGGATATTATATTCAAATATAGAATCGTTTAACAAAAAAAAATAGAAATCGGACCGCCCGATTTATTAAAGGTACAGAAATCGGAGTACGATTTCTAGAGGTACACAAATCGGACCGTCTGATTTGTAGAGGTACAGAAATCGGACCGTCCGATTTGTGGTAAAAAATAATAAAAAAATTGAGGTACAAAAATCAGACCGTCTGATTTGTAGAGGTATAGAAATCGGACCGTTTCACAAATTGGACCGTCCGATTTGTGGTAAAAAAAATTTTAAAATTTTGAGGTACAGAAATCGGACCCTCCGATTTGTGTACTTTTACAATTTTAAAAAATACCAAAAATTACAATGTTAAGGTATATCACCACTTCTATTCTATAACAAAAAAATTAGCCGTATATATGATAAGAAATTTATTTTGTTTTATTTCATTTTTATTTTATTTATTGTGTGTTGTGTAGAGGACAGTGAATAGAGAAGCATTAACCTGATTTCTGAGATTGCATAAATTTATCATTAAATAATTCAATACTTCTCTAAGGTACTTAAACTCATAATATTATACAAAACTACCCCTAGGGATATATAGAAGAGTTCATGATGATCTACTGTTTAGAATATGAAAACAAAATTGTATAAAATACTTTGTTGAGTAATGGGATAAATAGTTGGCACGTTGATTCATAAATTTGATACAAAATTATTTGAAAAACTTAGTTGTTTTTTCTAAAAAATATCTGTAAATTTATCATAAATTTATCACTTTATGCTTGATTTGATGACTTTAAAACCACCACGACGACAATGATATGTTCATATTAATATATGGTGTCATTTCATAGTGGATGCTACCAATTATAACACTAACATATCTCAATTATTAATTAATAAGGTGTCTTTTCTGATGTGCTTCCATAGTTTCAAGTTGATCCAACTTCTTGCTTCTAATTAATTAGCTTAGTATTTGTAATACTAAATGATGATTAAATATCAACTAATAATACCATAGTACACTCTATATAACTAAATGCATATGATTGTTGAAATTAAATTAAATTAAATTGTATTATGTAACATATACTAACTAATTAATATGTAAAAGAAAAGAATGTTGCGCCAACTTGAAAAACAAAAAGCGCTGCCAATAATAATAATAATAATAATAATAATAATAAAGTGTACTTAAGTACTTAGAGAATGCTAATGAGTTATAATTCAAATAGCATAGTCTCTTCATACTTAATTAAGAAGTTGCGGGTTCGAATATTCTATCTTTAGTAAAATATATGACCGATATTCTTATACTATAGTAGAAAGATAACAAAGAGTAATATATAGAAAAAATTGTGTGTATTTAAATTTGTATAAAATAATACAATATGCAAAAATATTTATAAGTATTAAGAAAATTAAAATAATAAAAACGTAATATCATATATATACACGCTAAATAATTCTAATAAATACTAATTGATTCTCATATATTATAATAACAATAATAAAAAAAATTCTCACAACAAAAAACAGTTGAAAAAAGACGATCTTCTCAATTAAATAAATAAATAATAATAATAATGGTCACAACTTGAATTAGCAAAAAAAAATATAAATAATTATATTTAATCATAATAAATTAAAACAGTTAAAATTAAAATTTAAGAGATCAAAGTTACAGAAATAATAAAAAATCTTAAACAATTTAAGTAGGAATTTTTTAGGTTTTATATATATATATAAAACCTGGAAAATCCCAACTTTTCAGTTATTTGGGTATGAATTAAAAAAAAAAACCTGACAAATACAATACAGGAATCCTGCTCATCCATGATTGTACCAAAGGAATCAAAATCTTTCTTCAATCAAATCAATTTATTTTTCCAACAATATCAAAATATTATTTTTGGAACACACACCGAATTGGCCAATTGATGAGGACGTAATAAAAAGAATTATTATTTAGCAAAAACGTTACCTTCATTATCTCAAGAAAATTCTTGTACGAAAGATTGGTTCCGAATCAGCATTGTTACATAAATTTGTGAGAATAAGATTTGATCATTCAAATCCAGAATTTCTTTTTTCTCTTTCGTGGATAACATGAATGAAGAAGAAGGAGGAAGATATATGAACAGATCTGAAGAATAATAATGCCATAACACAAAGGTAATAGTTTCATGATTTGAGTGGCCATCATCATACCCAGAAAGGGAAAATATATATATATAATAAAAACATGAATTGCTAATGAATTATAGTTCAAATAGACATAATCACCTCATACTCAATTAAGAGGTTGCGGCTTCGAATCTTCTATCTTTGGAAGAAAAAAATAATAAAAATATGAATTTTGTGTATATTTTGTTTTTTACCTTCAAATACCATCCATCTATAATATATCATTCATAAAGAAGTATATTTGCTATTTCTAAGACTCAAAATAAAGACTTCATAATTAAAATATAAACTACTTAATTAAAATCCTAATTAACTTTAATTTTGTAATTATTATACAGGTGGAGTTCATATTAATACACTAGTCGATTTAATTGTGTTCTTGAATAATTAAATGCTGATAATAATTTTAATTTGTTTGAAAATTTAAATATGAATATTAATAATAATATGAAAAGAGAAATCTGAAATGATAATTATGTGAGGAATCTAAAAGAAACTATGAGTTAAAAAAAAAGCGAGAAATAGGTAAAAAAAAAACATAAATTTTGATTTAATTGTAAAGTTGATTTTGGAGGTATAGACTTTATTTTAGTTAATATAGTTCTCATTTTTTAAACTTAATTTAAACTTATTGGTTAAACATAATTAATTTGAGTGTATAGGTTCAATTATCTCAGTTTGAGAGTCACTAATTTGTGGATCTGATTTGAATAATCTACTACTTGATTAGTGAATTTGGTGTGAACTTGCTGATTTTTGAGTTTGGTTTAAGTTCACATGTTATTAATGAGTTATGATTTTAACTAATTGAAATTGGTAGTAGTAATTGATTTAGTTATAGTAAAAATTTTATTATTTTTGTGATAGAGACCGAATATAAGTTTTATTATACTTAAAAGTTTAAATAAGATACATGATTATGTTAATCTTCCTTCTCTTTATTTATTTATTGCACTTTGTATAAAAATTGGTAAATTTCTGAAGTACCATTAATTCAACTACCTTCTTGTTAAACAAACTCGATTATCATTTTTATGTGAAGTTAATTGTACCTGAGTTTTTATTATATTTAATGGTGAAAATTTATATACAGTCAACTTCACATGAAATTGATAAAAATTTAGTCAAATTATTCAAATAATCTAACAGCTCTCAATTATCATCTTCACATAAAATCAATTACACTTAAATTTCCACCATATTCAATAGTTCTTTTAAAATGAAGAGGTCGATAATAAAACTCTAATTATTCTCGAATAAATATAATAAAACAGTTTACACATGATAACAATTTTAAATTCAGTAGTACTTAGATCTTTGTTTTTTAATTTAACTAATTTTTTTTACTTTATAATTATATATGTATACAAAAATTAGTTATTAAATATTTAAATTAACTACCGTATCAAATATATGTTTGAATACAAATATATATTGAATTTAGATAAATATAAAAAAATTATGTCATTTGAGTTATAATTCGTTGGCATGTCATAACATTGTCGTTATTTATTTGTTTCTTAGGTATCTTATGACCAATTAGGCCAAATCCTTAATAATGATGACTTGTCAAGTCTTATTCATTTCCAAATTAAAAGTATCATCACATGCAACATTCTTTATACAGTTAATACATGATTCATTGATTCTCTTCTAAAATCACACTTATGGCAATTTTTTTTTCTTTTTTGATTGAGCACTTATGGCAATTAATAATAATATGCATGTATGCTCAATAATTGTAATAATGGTTCCGTATCAAAATTAAAAACTGCTGTGACCTTTCAAAATACAAACACATGCATAATTGATCATTCTTAGTTTTGTATCCGGTGAAATAAATAAAAAAATTAATGTTAAGAAAGCCATATTCTATTAATAATAAAATGTTCAAATTAAATCACCCTAATAACTAATAAGTAAACATTCTTTGAGGGAAGAAGACAACAAAAAAGGTACTATATATGTTTGGTATTTATTTTGGTATGATAATAAATTCATATATATCGATACATTAAAAATATAGACAAATAATAATATGATATATAAAGTTTATTTTCTACGTTAGTATTTC
>NC_029773.3:981980-982836 GCF_000817695.3 Arachis duranensis | reverse complement strand
ATTTTTTAAAAGACTTAAATACATTTTTTATGTTAGACAAAAATAATCATTTATAGGTTTAAAATTTAAATAATTTAAAAAATAAAAATATATTTAAATATTTATCCATACTAAAAGATATTATTTTAATGTTATTGGTAATTCTTTAGGTTTTTTTTAACATACTCCTTTCTCTATAGTCTTCCTTCTCTTCTCTCTGGTGAAAAAGACAAAAAAAATCATCTTCCCTTTTTCATGACACCTTGCCAAAGTCACTGCAACATTTGTTGTGTGCCTCACCCAATTGAAGAGAATGTCGTCGCGTCAGAGAGCGTTGCCGTCTTCTTCGTTTCAGAGAGTGTCACCGTTTTTCTCATTTTAGAGAGTGTCGCCGTCTTTCTTGTTCCAGAGAGTGTTGCCATCGTCAGTCTCTCCCTTTCGGTTACTCTTTCTCTCTATGTGATTTATGTGATTTTAATTATTATAGCATTGTTGTAATTTCTATAATTAATGTAATTTGCTTTGATTTCTGTAATTTTATATTATTCGTGATTAATTAATTTGGTCAATTCTTGCTTGTTTTAATTGAAGCTATAGTGCTTGTTTTAATTTTGAGATTAGAGAATAATTTATTACTAAGATATTGGATGAATATGTCTAAAATGAGCACAATAATTATGTGTTTATTGAATGTGCAATATTTATATAGATTATTAGATTTTATTAGATAAAAATCAAAGACTAATATAAAAGAAGAGCATTGATGGATTCTAATAAATATAAAATATCATAATACATAACAAATACTTTAAATAATAATACTTTATTACAACAAAATCTTTTATTTTTAAATAATTAAATATAACATATATAAATA
>NC_029773.3:966680-980969 GCF_000817695.3 Arachis duranensis | reverse complement strand
TTAAATACATACCTAAATAAAAAAGTTAATATTTCATATATTATATATAACTTTTTAAATAAATTTTACTTTTACAAATATTTTGATAAAAAATTATATGATATAATAATATATTTAATAAAGTAATTAGTTAATAAATTTTAAATATAATAATCTAATTATTTGTCAAGTAATATAAAATAAAATTTTAATTATTTTATATTTTTATGTTACACTTTAAAATATTATTTTAATATAATTTTTTAATATTATAAAAAAATTTCCATAATAATTAAACTTAATGAATAAAAAATACATATATATTTTGTATTTATATATTTTATGTTTAATTATTTAAGAATAAAAAATTCTGTTGCCATTTAAAGTATTGTGTATTAAAGTATTATCATTTAAAGCATTTATTTATATACTAGAATATTCTGTATTTATTAAAGTCCATCAATATTCTTCTTTTATATTAACCATTGATTTTTATCTAATAAAATCTAATGGTCTATATAAATGTGGCACATCTAATAAGCACATAATTGTTGCGCTTATTTTAGACATACCTAATTATAATTTGACATTCTTCATCCCAGCTAGGACTGGAAGTGAGTCAAACCAGCTCGAACTCGACTTGTTAATAACTCAATAAACTAAACTCGTGAGCTAGTGAGCCATGTTTGAACTTAGAATTAAGCTCATAAATTGTAAGTATAATACCCACAACTAATTATCATCAAGTATCACAGAACTCATGCAAGAGGGATTAACATGTTGAATTTTTAACGGAAACATTCTGTTTGAGGTCATCTTTGCTTTATCTATGAACCTTCCGTTGTTGTCAAATACAGTACAATATTCATGATAAGTTATCATCTTATATCTCTTCTCAGATAATTGCCCCATACTCAGTAAATTGTAATCAAGTTCAGGAGCATAGAAAACATCAGAAATATAACTCAGAGAACCATCTTTCAATCTAATTGGTATGTGCCCTTTTCCTTCAATAGGGATCTTTGTACTATTACTGAACTTTAATAATAGTTTAACTGAATCATCTAATGAAGAAAATAACTCCTTTCTACCAGACATATGATTACTGCAAGCATTATCCAAGTATCATATATTTTCATCTTCAGCACATAAATTACTTGTAAAAAATAAAGTCTGAGTATCCGGATTATCATCAGTGTTTTGATGTTGATTTTCTGCAACGTGTGCTTGATTGTTATTCACCATTTTGAATCTGCAATCTGCTACTTTATGTCCATACTTTCCACAATGAAAACAGTTGAAATTGGTTCTTTCTTTATAAAAATTGCCTCGACCTCTTCCTCGGTTGACAGGCCTGAAATTCGTTCCACCTCTTCCTTGATTAGGTGGTGTAAAATTGTTGTAACTTTCTTGGTTGTAATTGCCACGACCTCTACCTCTAAAACTTCCTCTGCCTCTACTTTGAAAATTAAAACCACGACCTCGTTCTTCTTGTGTACGGTTTGATTCTGCAACGTTGTTGAAATTCACTCGACTTTTCAGGGCTTCCTCAGTTGATTTTTCTGACTTCTCCAGTATTCTACTGATGTGACTTTCCATGGTTCCTTGCAACTCTGCAATCGTCATAGTATCCATATCGTGGGACTCTAGTATCGTAGTCACCACATGGTCATACTTCATCGGCATGGTGCGAAGAATTTTCTCCACCACTTTGCTATCGGGCATATCTTCTCCATAGACTCTCATCTTATTGACAAGATCTGTAACACGAGTAAAATATTGCTCAACGGTTTCTGAGCTAGACATTTCGTACCTTTCATATTCTCTTCTTAAAGACTGTAGCTTTGCTTTCTGAGCTTTATCTACGCCTTTGTATGACAGCTTCAACGTGTTCCATGCTTCCTTTGCACTTTTGGCATTTGCTATTTTGCCAAACACCGTATAATCTACTCCTTGATGAATTTGAGATAACGCCAATTGATCTCTCCTTTGTTGGGCAGCATCTGCTCCTTCTTGCAAACCTGGTTCAATGAAATTTCACAGGTTCTGGGCCTTCAAATGGGTGGACATCAAAGTCTCCCAATAACTATAATCAAGTTTCCCATCTAACTTGGGACCGGACCACACAATATTAAAAGTGTTTGCCATACTGACTCTATAAATAAACAACTATGCGAGAACTCTCTCACACCTCACAAACTCTCAAACACCAGGCGCTGGATTAACCAGCTCTGATACTAAATGTAAGTATAATACCCACAACTAATTGGCTCTAGGATCACTCATTCATATAAATGACGCTATCATATTTTTCATCTCTCTATGAATAACACTCATAAAACAAAGTTAATGTTATATATATGAAATAGTACTATATAATTATATATATTAATGATCTTAATTATTTAAAATTTATAATTTATTGATAGATAAACAATATATAAAATTGACTTTTTTAAATAATTTTTAAAATATATAAGTTATAATTTATTGATATAGAATTATAAATTATGTTCCTATTATTTGAGCTAATTCATGAGCTTTCGGTGAGTCGAGCTTGAGTTTAAAAATAGACTCGATTATTAATGAGTCGAACTGTGAGCCAAGCTCAATTTTTGTGAGTCGAGTTTAAATTTGATCTAACTCGACTCATCTCGATTCACTTTCGGCCCTAATCCCAGTCTTGGAAGGAGTTTAATTTGCTCTTGGTGGTGGATCTTGCCTTTGCTCTGTCTTTCTAATTTTCTTCATTGCTCTGTTTTGTTTTTCGTTTCTTTTAATTTATTAAACACAAAAAAAAAAAGCATTTTATGCAGACAAATGACTCATTATTAGACAAATAAATAAGGTGAAGCTAGCTTTAGATCAACTCAGGTGTGCCAAGCTTATTATATATTTAACCAAAACAACACACTTTTTTTCTTATCTGAGATTAAGAAAATGAAGTTAACTGGGAAAGAAAAAAATTAGAATAAAATAAAATTTTTAAAATTAGAATATAATTATAATGATATTCAACTAAGTATGGTGTGCAGAGAGCCCCAATGTAAAGCATAACTTGAACCCAATGCCTCCTTCACAACCTGAACACACTCACAATGAAACAAAGTCACAAACACTTGGTGAGCAAAATGCAAAAAGATAAAAGTTGCCAATTTTGCGGATAACCAACACCATAAAAATAATTTATTTCAATTTTAGCTATTGAAGTTTAGTGGTTTAAGTTATAAGATTTCGATATTTGAACAAATAATAAAAAAATGGAAAACTTAAACAAATAATCCTAAATATGAAAACCTAAAATCTATAACATAACATACACAGCTTCAGCTATCATCAATTCCCAAAAAATTACATCTTGCATTAGAAAAGTGGAAAGTTTCTATAGATACAGAATTTATTAGTTATTACTGTTGTAGTTATTTTACAAATGATAATAACCATGACATAACAATGGCCACAATGTGAAAAAGATTAAAAACATTATAATTTAAGTGCTCATGTCATATTACTGGTTCTTTATGCTATACAAAAATTTAAAATGATATGCACAAAAGATTGAATATAAAATTCAAACAATGACTTTGGTTAAAAAACACTTAATCAAAGACTTTGAGGGTGCTTGAATTAGAAAGCAAAACGGGTAAGTAAAACAAACCATTCACACTCCTTCTATATTGTGAATTCAACAATGGAGTCCGTGGAAGAAAAGGATTTTCAAACTCAATTTTGATTAACATGGTCTAGAAGGAGTCTTCAAATATAAATCATGGTGATACTAAACTAATTTTGATCAAAACCAAATATGACAGAATTTATGTTCACCAGGCAGACATTGCCATCTAACTAAACTAGGCAAAATAAAATAAAATGGAGAAGGTGGCGTTTGTGTATTTTAAATTTCAACTTTTAACATATATCTCCCCTAATAACCAAGAAAGCAAAAAAAAGAGGGAAAAGAACGAATGATTCACATCAACTGAAAACACAGCATAATTCAACACCCAAATCATTTTATATATATACAAAAACAACAATAAAGTCTTATTCCATTAAGTGAGGTCGGCTACATGAATCAAACGACGTCATTGTGCTCTATTATGTGTCATGTCTACAGAGACCGTTTACATATAGGTCTCGTTGGACCACCTCATGGTCTTCTTCTGTCTTTCTTCCCTTATCCATCTTCTATCTCATCCACCCCTGACTGTATGTTCTATCGGTCTTCTTCTCACATGCCCAAATCACCTAAGACGCGATTCAACCATCTTTTCCACAATCTGTGCTACTCCAACTCTCTCCCTTATATCTTCGTTCCTTATTTTATCCAATCGCGTATAACCACTCATCCATCTCAACATCTTCATCTCTGCCACACTCTTGGATCCTATGATTTACATCCTGTTCAATCTTTCCATTATCTTGTATGATGCACCCAAGATACTTAAAACTTTTAACTTTTCGTAGAATGTTTTCTCCAAATAATTGATGAAAACCATGGGGAGCATATTTGTAAAATGAATCTTCCAAGAGTTGCTTCAATCATGAAAATTTCGGAGTTTTAAAATAAACTGAAAGCGTAACCGAAAATCCCAAACAAATATCAACAAACATATATCTCAATAACATCTTAATGGAACCAAAAAGCAAACCAAACAAAGATCAAGGATAAGACAGCAACACCCACACAGAGTTTTTGGATTTTGGAGGAAAAAGCTATCTGAACAAACCCAGAAAAAATATTACCATCATAACTGAAACTACCATAAAGACTATAAGAGTAAAAGAGAGGCAATATAATGAATGCAGTTACCCCTCAAATTTTAATAGAATATAGTGTCGCTTACTCTTAAGTAGAAAAGTCTAGAGGCTGAACCCCAGAACAATTGAAACGACTCGCAGATGAGAATGAAGAGTGTTAATCAGCAAAACATGTTATGAAGTAATTGACTGCTCAAGTTGTAGACAGTTAATTCTATTGTAGCAAAATCAATTCAAACTAAGATGCACACAAGATTAAGCAAATAAAGAATAACAGAGGAAATCAAAACATCTCTTCGTGAGATGCACAGCCTTTCAGCAATTCAACTGTTTTTATTGCCATCTCTGCTGAACAACCAATCGATACCAGAGATTTGTCTGAATCAAAACAAATAACTAACTTCTTTCTATGCATGCACCACAAAGACCATTGAGGGGAACCCACATGCACCATGAGAAACACAGAAACAAAGTTACAATCTTTTTGAAATTGAATAAAATGGAAACCAGCTGCCAGAAACAATCTGAATTTGAAAACTCGTTTGAGATTAATAAAAGAGAGAAACGCTGAAGCAGTTATTCAGGAACTCACCTCTCAGAAGCAGAGAATGCAAAACAGGAACCTCTGCAATGAACCATGCATTCAAAAATCAAAATTGAGAAGAAAGATAACGACTTTAACACTCAGCTGCGCAAACAATACACACAAGGAAAAAAAAAATGAAGCATTGAAAGATTGGAACTTGAAATTCGCTTTTGACTTAAACAGGGCAAAAAGGGGAAATATCAAAATTGGAACCTGATATGTACATGTGTTTAGTTCTTAAGTCTCAAATAAGTATGGTTAGGGAACAGCATTGGTAAGTTATGTGCCTCTTTAGCTCTTCCAAAGTGCTTCTTGTTATTAAAACTGATCTGTCATTTGTACATAGTCTTTAATCTATAATCATCATCCTCATCTGTTATCACATATTTCCTTATCTATAATCACCAATAAGTAATATATTATCTTGCGAGCTTTGAAGAAGGAGTTAAAAAGAGAGCAAATCATGGGAGATTGCTACAAGTAGTATGGAATCGTCATTAGTAGCGGTGATGGCATTGGTCTTAATTGCAATTTTCCAATCCCATGAAGAACACAAACTAAGGTGATCTTACTTTCCATAATGAAAAAATGAAAAACTATAATATATTGTGGGGTGTCAATGGATGTTTACTTTTAAAGGTTGTCCAAATGGATCCATTGATAGATTTAACTCAAATCTTTTGTCTTGAATATAGTTCAAAATCAAAATATGCATCTAGTTATGCACTGTTCTATGGTTAATTTCCAATGGAATTCATTCTTTGGAATTGTACTGAAATTTTGGATCAATTTTCTGTTGATCAGCTTTGCTGGTTTTGGTAGAAGAAAGGAAGCCAAATATTAATGGCAGTGTGTCTGTGTCATTAAGAAAATTTATGGTCTCAAATGTTCCTGTCAAACTAGGGCTGGCAATTCATACCCTACCCGCGAGTACCCAACTCGGTCCAACCCGTTCGGATAGGGTAGGCTACCCTACTCGCAACGGATTGGGTAGGGTACGGTCCGGGTATGCCTGCGGGTAGGGTAGGGTAAACCCGTATCCTACCCTATCCGCACCTCATATATAACACATATTTTATAAAAATCTCTCTATATAGTGAAGGAAGTGAGAGTTGAACCCACAACCTTTCTTATGTAATGACTTATAATAAGTAAACAACCACTAAACTAGTTAGTTAATTTAGTAATTTAGAGCATTAGTTTTTTATTTTTTATGTTATTAATACGTATAAAATTCGAAATAATTGAATTTTATATTTACTTTGAAAAAATTTGATATTTCTGCGAGTAAGGTAGGGTAGGGTAGGGTAGGGTTTAGAATTTTAGGGTGCGGGTAGGGTTAGGGTTGAGAGATTCTCAACCCGCGGATAAGGTAGGATAGAGTTTTAATAAAATTTTCAACCCGCGGCTAGGGTTAGGGTAGGGTCCAAACCCTACCCTACCCTACCCATTGCCAGCCCTATGTCAAACATAGCTTGGTCTAATGTAGTGCAGCTTTGATTCAGAGCAAAATTGGCAATTCAATTTGGAGGGATTTCACAAACAATAATGTGATAACAAACCTACTTTATACATTGCTCCCAATCCAAGCTATCAATAACTTAAAAGGTTTACACTTTCTTTGTTCCTTTCTAATATCAAAACTCTTTGGATACCGCAATCCATCATCATCCACTTAAGAGCAGCCCACCATAACAAGAACCTCTAGAAATTATTCAAAATATAATTTAAAAAAATATAGATTTAATTTTTTTTTCTTTTTTAACCACTGTCAAGTGCAAAAATATTTTATGTAGTAATTTTCGTTATCCAATCATAACTTCACCTCTACAGTCTCAGGAGTAGCAAGAATAGAACTCCATGACCGAACAAAACATAAACACAAAACCAAATATAAGTGGAATAACCGAATAAGGTGATGAGTTAAAACAGAACACCATATCAGCAACTGCCATTACTGCATATACAAGTACAACAATAATACATTGACCTTAGTCAAAAAACAACAATAGTTTTTCCTTTCCCATTCCGATATATATGAAACCAAATGTTTTCTTCATTTATTGTAAGCATGAATAATAAGAGACACACAATGCTTAACACTGTTCAATTCAATGGTTGTGTATCCTCAGATGATAAAAGATCTCCTTCTTCTACTACCAACCCATCATCATTCACAAAATTCCTAATAAACCTGCAAGATTTCTTCTGCAGATACCACCAAGTACAAATTTCTTGAGAAGTTATCTCCTAAATATGGTTTCTCCTCTTCGTAATTCCCCTCCATAGTTGGTGTTAAAAGAATCAATCTTTTAGGAATTTGCCCACAAATATTGCAAACTTCAACAGAACCATCTTGTGTCAAGGCATAAAGAGAGTTGTTGCTGAATACAATGTCACAGTAAGATTGCTGATCATCAGAGAGCTCAACCCAAGTTGCAGAGTTGCAATAAGCAATCTTGGAGTTGGAACCATATATGATGGCAAGAATGTAGCTTGAAGGAGAGGAACAATGCATCAAGATTGCTTTGACTATGAAGGTTTTCCTTAAGTATTCATCAAAGTAAGAATATGTGACAGGGAGCAAGAATGAAAGGGGAAGAGGCAGTACGTTAATAGTAGTGGAAGAAGAAGAGTTTAGAAGAAGTGGAGCTATCATGTCATTTATTGTTTAAATTATTTTATCAAAATGAGCTTAATTAAGTTGGTTACGCAAACTAAGCCTTATTCTTGTGTTGGTAGTTGGTGTTGCTATCATGTCATTCAAAAGGGTTAATGATGATCCCTTGTTTTCAATGATAGCATATTTTAAATGAAGTATAACAAATTGATAATGATAAAAATAGACATTGACATCAATTCTTGGCGCATATTGTTGTGAGATAAACGGCTTATGTAATTTAATCTCAATGTAAGCCTTCTTCTCTTCACATAATTAGAAATAGGTTCCATTTCAAAATTTCCATAGCTAAAAAGTAGTGAACTGATATAATGTTTATCCATTTGAAATTTAACCATATTCATTCTAGAATAAGAATAGTTCAATGAAATATTCAAAATCTCAATGGCCAATATGCTTCGTGCATTGATCAAATCAAAGAGTTCATAGTAATGACAAAACATAACATGAAAAACTGATGAGTAAGAGCCAGTGGCCTCTTTCTGTCTCATCTAGTGAACATTATAATGCATTTATCTTTCTAGAAGTTACCAAGATTCAGAAGAAATAGAACTCTGATTTGTCGATTTTTAGCAAATCAACGGTGGTTCGATATCTAGTGGTTTGGGAGCGAAACCTACTCTTCTGTGTGAGTACCAGTTTTGTAAATTAATGAACAAAAACTTAGAAATTAGAATTTTCGAAAACTAAATACATGGTAAATGAAAAGGGTTGCATCAAAATTAAAAGAAAACAATAAAAATGCCTTCAATTAGATCAAAGGATTTTAACATAAGCGATAAAATGCAGAAGGATAAATATTAAACAAGGAAAATAGAGAACACTTAGTAAATAAGATTAACTGAAATGTTAAGTTTATAGAAAAATAAATTAAAGAAAAGAAGAAGTTGGAAGGAACCTACAGAAAATGTAACTCGATTGTAAATTCAGGAATTTTCTGAGATGTGAGAGTGCTAGAGTATTTTTTCTGAATAAAAGTTTCAAACCCTAATTCCTAATACTTCCTAGTATTTATAGACTATCTTACATAATGGGCCATTAAATCACAATTAATTACAATTAAATAAAATTACAAATTTGAAATACATTTCCTCTTGGTAACCGTTCCCGCCGCGTGATTGTAGATATTCCTCATGTTTTCTTTGTGTGATGGAAGCCACTAATCTTCCCACTTCCACAACTATTCGACTAGTTCTTCTAAGGCTTTACTCAATTTCTCGAATCGAGACTCCTACTTGATTTAACTTACTCGATTAACAAAATAATCGAGATCCAGATCAACGTCGATTACTACCAACTTCATACTCATGTGAGATAAGTCTCGATGTAGTCTCTGAAGTTGCACTCGAGTCTCATAGTAGTCTCTAAACTTAAAAGTTACCCATATTCATCCCTGAAGTTGCACTCCGAGACTCAAACTTGTCCTTCCTGCAATTTCTGCCCATCTGGCACTCCGAAAAGCTGGATTAGCAGACTTCGTGACACGTGAGCATTACAACGACTATCTAATGTAACAAAATAGACTGTTCAAATCAATTTGATCCCTCAAATCAAATTAAAACTCTAATCCCCAATTTTAAAGCCCACAGCTCTCTGTCTTCTCTTCTCTTTGGTTCTCTACTCTTGTCGTCCCCATCTTTGAAGTCCCCATCTTCTCTTTGCCTTCAGTACTAGGTATAGTCATCTGTCCTCTACTCCTCGTCTGCTCTGTCCTGATTCCCAATTCGGTGTGATAAAGCGGGAAAAACCAAAACCCTAACACTCTGAATCCCAAATCCCAATCGAAGAAGGATAAGCCATGAAGCTCTCCTTCTCGATCCCCTCCAAGTCCTCTTCCTCCTCCAATCCCATCAAACTCGATCACTCCTCCAAAAACGACGCCCCACCCTCCAAGCACTTCGTCACCGAATTCGACCCTTCCAAACCGCCAACTGAACAAACCGCCACCGTTATACCCCCGATCCAGAACGAATGGCGCCCCACCAAGAAGATGAAGAACCTCGAGCTTCCCATCACCGACCCCAACGCTGACCATCAATCCCTCGAATTCGAGCACGATTCCAATGCCGCGGATGCAGAACCCGGCACCGACATGTCCTACGGTCTCAACCTGCGCCAAGCCGCCGAGAAAAATGGAAAAACCGGTGAACTCGCTGATGATGAGGATGATAGGGTTCCGCGGCAACGGCCGGAGGTGGCGTTGCTGCAGAAGTTTAAGGACGATTTGAAGCGGCTTCCTGATCACCAGGGTTTCGAGGAGTTTAATGATGTCCCTGTTGAGGGTTTCGGCAAGGCCTTGCTGGCCGGATATGGGTGGTCAGAAGGAATGGGAATAGGGCGGAATGCCAAGGAGGACGTCAAGATTGTGGAGTACAAGAGGAGGACTGCCAAGGAAGGGTTAGGATTTGTTGGCAATGATCGCGGTTCCGTTCAGAGCCAGAAGAAGGAGGAGAAGAAGAAAAGCAGGGAAGACAGTGGGAGAAATGATGCAGATTTTGTTAGTGAGAAGAAGATTGTGAGGATTATTGGGGGGAAAGATGCTGGATTGAAGGGTATCGTTGTGAGGAGAATTGGGGAGGATTGGATTGTTTTGAAGGTTTCAAGGAGTGGGGAGGAAGTGGAGGCTAGAGTGAGTGTGGATGATGTTGCTGAACTGGGATCTGCTGAGGAAGAGAGGTGCTTGAGGAAATTGAAGGAACTGAGGATTCGGCACAAGGGTGAAGATGATTGTAACAGGGACAAGGCTTCAAGGCATAAGCGTGAGAGAGATGAGAAGACAACTCGAGTGAAAGCTAATGGGGGTGATCATAGGAAGGAAGATCAGCAGCGAGGAAAGAAACGGATTTCTTGGCTCACAAGTCACATTCGAGTACGGGTTATTAGCCAGAACATTAAAGGAGGGCGGTTGTATTTGAAAAAGGCACAGGTTTTGGATGTTGTTGGGCCTTTGACTTGTGATATATCTATGGATGAGAGCAAAGAGATTGTTCAAGGAGTGTCCCAAGATATGCTGGAGACCGCGCTTCCTCGACGTGGGGGACCAGTTCTTGTGCTATCTGGTAAATATAAGGGTGCCTTTGGGAGCCTGGTTGAGAGGGATTTGGATCGGGAAGTTGGTGTTGTTCAGGATGCTGATACTCATGAGCTGCTCAATGTGAAGCTTGAACAGATTGCAGAGTATATAGGGGATCCCAGCTTATTAGGGCATTGATTTTGTTGTATCAATTGCAGTGTATAATAAACATTGATTAGAAAAACAGATCATATACAGGTCGAAAATTCTATTTGCTTATTTTGCATACATTGTTGAATAAGAAAGCAATGTACTCTTCATCATCGTGATTATCAAAATGGCGAGCTTTTCTTGTTAAGTTTTATGATATGGAAGCTTGTGTGCTCTTTTATTGTATCTTTTTACGTGCTTAATTAAAGAGTTAGTATGTTTGATTGTGTATTTGTGTGTTGAACTTTTTATATAAAAACAATGTCATATATTAAACTTCAGTTCTATTTATATAATTTGAACTTTGCAATTGGGGTTGGAATGCTTAGATTGATGCTGGATATATTAGATAATATTTTAAAAAAAAAAATTCTGATAATAGGTAAACTCGTAGCTCTAAGAGTTCACGAGTTTGATAACCTTACTCTTCTTGAATTAGTTGAACAGAATCAAGCACACATACATCATAGAGGATCCTTTTGATGATCTTCATCAGCTAGCTGAGTTCATTCTTGAAGCTTCACCAGGAGGAAAACCTAAAGATGAAGTAATGGTTGATTGAAGCACTCTATTTCCTTCTTGAGAGTAAAATTTTGACAGTTACTTGTTAGCATTCAGATGGTCCCTTATGACAAAAACAGCTCTTCTATTGTCAAAATGATTCCATTTGGCAAAAAGATGGTACATGGACACTTCATGAATAAGTAAGTTTGAAGTTGCATTAATTTATAGCTTCCAAGAATGCGAAAACTTGATTTAGAATCTTTGCCTCTTACTTAATTTATTAATAACAGGAAAAAATGCTTTTTTTTTCTTTAAAATAAAATATTGTTGGCATGTCAGTTATATGTTGTCTTAATTTGTGACGTGACTTGGTAATTATTTTTCTGAAAAATGCTTCATTTACAATTGATATTCTAAGGGATACAGTTGCACTTTTTGGCTTCAATTTATTGTTCCTTCATGGTTTCTTAGATTCTATCTTGGTTCCTGTGAGGGTTCTTCTTCTTTTCTATTTTTTTATGAAGAGGAGGATTTCTGTGTAACTCTGTTAAAGATAATACAATACAAGAACTGGTTACCTGATACTTGAGCTTTTAAAAATTTGGCAATCATTGTAGACTAGTTTGGAGATGGATGACGATGCTATAGATGGATAACTATACCGGTTTTTACCTTATCTGATTTCTGTTTTTATGGATAGTTTATGGAGATTTGATTCATCTTCATATCACCAAGTGAGCACATCATACATGGACCCTTTTGATCATATTAACCTATTGGTGCCCCAAAAATTTACGGGTACCATATATTAACTTTTATCTGGTTAAGTATTTAACCGTTTTATTCTTGTTGGGTTTTAGGTTTGTGGACTTATTAATTCCATTGGACATGAGTATGTGGTTGCAACTGAATAGTTACAATAAAGATGTTGATGAGCCTGTTCATGCTTTCTCCTTTATCAACATTGCTCTCACGGTTGAATAACGACGACTATGCTACTATTCGATCAGCCATTGTATCTCGAATTCCTGAGTTGGTTGAACTAAACAGGTGATCCTTCTTTATGCTACATTTGTGGTTTATTTATTTCTATTTATGTTGCCTAAATATTCCTTGTTTACATTTATTTGCATCCAGAGAGAGCACATTTCATATGGTTCAGTCATTTTAATGATGAAAATTCTCGAATCATCACTGAACTTCACTGTCATCCAAGAAGTTTCCTTTATTAAAAGACACTCATTGAGCTTCACTTGTTTGGCACCCTAGACTTGTCTAATTAAGTGATTATATAGAGAAAATATCTAATTTCCTCAAATACATTTGTGTACCTGATGATCTTATTGAGCGTTACCTAGAGGTGAATTCTTGTACCAATGTTTAGTGTTTTCTTATCTTATAATGATTAGTTGTGGCGGGAACTTAGTTTAGTGTTTTCTTGGTTTGATTTTGAAGTTACTATGCCAGTATAAAGGTGGTTCAGTTCTCAAGTTTCTTGAAAAGTTTGATAGCTATTGTGTGGAACATTGTTTACACCTATGCCAACAACATGGAATTATAGATACTGCTGCATTCTTACCAGAAAGGGTTGGTGATGTGGGTAGAAGCTCTTGTACTTACACTCCGATTTGAATGATAGGTTTGTTGAAGGTGATGCTGCTGTGGAAGCTGTAGTCTTAAAGCGTTCCTTGCGTGGTTCTTCCCATACAGAAGTTTTCAACAGTGACTTAAGAATGAAAGATGTTTGTATACCTGTTTCTGAAATTTTTAAAGATGCAACTGTGTTTTGATGATTTTGCTTATATATTTGTAAGGTTAAGTATTTGAACATGTTTTATGGTCATTAATCTGACCGGTAAATGATATGCTCAATTTACTACGTGCCTGTATTGCTCTTCGTCTGCAGAAGCTCATTGGTTTTTAAACTACTTGACTCATAAGATTAATATCAATATGCTTTTCCTTTCTTGCTCGTGTTTTTATTTATTAGTTGATTTTTAGCTTAGTTACAAAGTGCATAATAGAAGTGAAAAGTTGTATTATTTGATATTAACTGCCTTTTGGTTATCGTTCAGATTTTGTGAGCCATTGATGGATTCAAATGTTGAAGAGAGACCATATGAAAGAAAAGATTATTTTGGGATGCTAGATGGATCAGAAAATTCACCACAATGGTCATATTATGAGAAAACTGCTAAGCCAGTTTATCAAAGAAATTGTTGAAGGATTGATAGGTTTTGTTCATCTTCCAACTATCATGTCTAAACTGCTGTCTGATAATAGAAGTCAAGAATTTGGGGATTTTAAATTTACCATATTGGGCATGCTGGTTGAAAACTATGTGTTCTTGAAAATTCACTTATTGAAGGTATGTTGTAATTCAAAAATATTCCTAAGCTCATTTTTTGAAGTAATGTCAGACAAATCACTTAAAACTATGTTAGTTTGTTCTTCTTTAACCTGATTTTAAGTACACCTGTTTAGTGAAAATTGGTGGTGTGATAACCAACGTTTTGAAAAAAAAAATTAAGAAACTTTCACAAGACTAGATCATTG
>NC_029773.3:893942-966668 GCF_000817695.3 Arachis duranensis | reverse complement strand
ACTAGAGCAAACAGAGATTAACACTGGCCAATAAACTAGGTTTTGTTTTTGGGTGATAGCCAACAAACTAGTTTAACAATTTCTACACATTTGATATTTTTAGGTCAAAAGTAATAGAGTTTCTGAATAATGAATTTACATTGGGCCTATTGGGCCTATAAGTAGGATCAGAAAATGGGCTTCAAAGACAAAAAAATAGAGACCAAAGCATATATATATATAAGGCACAATTAGGGATTTAAGGTTGTAGTAGGGAGAGGCAGTCTCTGTGCTTTTGAATCAGCCAAGATGGGTATGCTTTCAACATCATCGCTCTTCTCCAATTGCAACGCCAATTTTCTGATGATTTCGCAGAATCAAAGCAACGCCAATTATGTGATGGATTTGTTTGTTGTGTTTCAGGTATTTCCAGGGATTCTATGCACAAGAGGCGCGCCACTGGTGGCAAGAAGAAGGTTTGGAGGAAGAAGAGAAAGTACGATTTCACTCTCTTTTTCAATTCTCCTTGTTTTTCATTGCATTTTGAATGTACATTTGTTTTAATAAATTAGGAATGCAATTTTTATATTTGTAGGGTAATGTATTGGATATAGCTAGTTTCATTTTTAGTTTAGGGTTTTTGGATTAGGTTTGGGAATGAAGAAGTGACAATGTTTGCTCATTGGAATGTTGCATGCAAAATCTAGAACTTGTATGAGAGTCACTGTTATTTGTTATGAAGGTTCCAATGGCTTCTTCTGATATGTGTTATTTGATCATTTTTTTTATATATTTAGGAAATAGAAAACCATAAGTACTGAAAGTGGAGATGCAATGCAATGAGCTTGTTTTATTTTCTAATCCTGTAGAAAATCGAAAAGTGCAAATAGGCCCTATATAATTTAATATAATATCAAAGTCCTAATAGTTTGTATAAAGCCAAAATACTTATATGGTGTAATATAGGTATGAGCTTGGACGCCAACCAGCCAACACTAAGCTATCGAGCAATAAGACGGTCAGGCGGATTCGCGTTAGAGGTGGCAATGTGAAGTGGAGGGCATTGAGGTTGGATACAGGAAACTATTCGTGGGGAAGTGAAGCTGTGACGCGCAAGACTCGTATTCTTGATGTTGTTTACAATGCCTCCAACAACGAGCTCGTGAGAACTCAGACCCTTGTCAAGAGTGCCATTGTTCAGGTTGATGCTGCTCCATTCAAGCAGTGGTACCTTCAGCATTATGGTGTTGATATTGGCAGGAAGAAGAAAACAGCAGCTGCCAAGAAGGATGCTGCCGAGGTGAAGCCTTCGGAACTTTTCTCTTTGTTCTGTTTTAATATGATAAGCTTTCGTCTCATTTTTTTCCAGTCTTCATAATCAGTGTAAATGGATAAAGCTAATGATCAGCCACTTCTTCCTGCTCCATAACAAGCTAAAATGGGGAGATTATTTTATTACTCCTAAGAATTTAACTCCAGCAATATAGGAAATTCTGGGAAGTGATATTTCCTTTTAACAAAATCCTAGAAACTAAGGTGTATGCATAATGATATTCATCCAATGTTCCTATATTGAGGCCCAATTGATAATTTATTTTTATCCTTTTCATGTTGAACTTGGGGGTTCTTGCATTGTTTGTCTTACAAATGTATTATTTATTTGTCATTACTCATGAACATGTCAAGATTTTAAATAATCACCCTGATACATTGGTTTATGTTTATCGCATCCACTAATAGTGTCAAAAGACTGATAATATGAAATATTTGTTTTTGTTTGATGCTTTGCATATAATTTATGAAAATATAAATGCATTTATTTTAAATTTGGCTTGTGTGTAATATTAAATCTTCATCATGCCTTTCACCCTCCAAATCTGATTTGTCTTGTACTTTAATTTTGCATTTAAGAATTTTAGTTTTCACTTTCTATTGAATCAAATGCAAATAATATGCAAAATAAATAAAATCTGATGTGTTTTCCTATTATGCATTGATGTCTAATTTGCAGGAAGGTGAGACCCCTGCTGAGGAAGCCAAGAAAAGCAACCATGTGCAAAGAAAAATCGAGAAACGCCAGAAAGATCGCAAACTTGATCCCCATATTGAAGAGCAGTTTGGTGGTGGGAGATTGCTGGCTTGCATTGCTTCTCGACCTGGTCAATGTGGCAGGGCTGACGGGTAATGCATATAACTCTTGCTCAACTGAACTTTGTTCTAATTTGATTCATGATCCGTTCCTTATTTGCCCTTTCTTGAATCTTGCAGCTACATTTTGGAAGGTAAGGAGCTTGAATTTTACATGAAGAAAATCCAGAAAAAGAAGGGAAAGGGTGCTGCTTAGTTGTACTTTTCTTATACTTGTATTTTGGAATTTGTTGTCTCTGTTGGAGATTGGTTCCATTCTTGGTGATGTTTCACCGTCATTACCTTCTGAATAGAGCCATAGCACATGTTAGTGTGACTTAATGCGTTATCATAGTTTTGTTTTAAATGTTTTTTCATTTCTTTTCTTTTTTTGGGCTATTGATGAGAACTAGTTTCCTCAAATGTTTTAAATTGATATTCATGATAACAACCTCTCTAAATTGGTGAATTGTATGGTAAAGATGTAAGTTTACAGATCTTTCTTTTTATGGGATGAAAGAGAGATTGAAAAAGGGAATAAATGACCATTTGTCTCCATGAGAGATGAAAACGCTGACATTCGTACCCATGATAGCTCGAAACTAGACTTGTACCCATGAGAGATGCGGTCCGTGTGACAAAAGTGACCCGCCTTGGTTCTGAGCTTGGTTCGTGGCTTTCCGAACCTACGTGGCACTTTCACCCTCCCAAAAGCCTTTCTGACGTGGAATTGAACGTTGTTAATCAAAAGGGATAGGAAAAAAAAAACGTCAATTTCCGCGAGAATCAGTCAATTTCCGCGAGAATCAGTGGAGCCCTAGCAGAGGTTCATCGTCACTGTTGGTCCATTCGAAGCGGGAGAAGACGACCAGAGTACGCCGAATCGAGTAGCAAGGAGGGGCTTTTACCAGTACTTTGGTATTCGACATCGAGGTGGTCACTCCCTTTGAAGAATTACACAGGTATGTCGTTTCCCACCAATGAATAATTTGATATGTCGTTGCAAGTGGTTAGACAAACGTTACTGGCTAATGAAACCAAATGAGTTGCTGTATTTCCTTCAGAATTGATAGAGAGTACTTTTAGGGTTTGTGTTAGCATCAGTTACAGAGAATGTGTGTTTATTGGTTTCTTAAATTTGACTTCCAGGGATGGCCACCATCCACATAACTTTGTCAATTCATCATAGAGGAAGGTTTGAGAGAGAGCCAGTTGGTAAGGTTAGCTACATTGGTGGAGAAGTGATGGAGATAGAGAGGGTAAACGTTGATACCGTCAATGGTTTTTTCATCTCTGACTTGCTGAAGGACATTGGTTATACGTCCATTTCTGAGTTTTACTGGCTAGAACCTGGGAAGGAGCTTCATGATGGGTTGAGACTGCTAAGGATTGATATGGATGTAGTTAGAATGTATGAGGCAGCCATGAAGAATGCAAATAGAATTAATCTGTACACAGAGCATCCTGTGGATCAGCCTGTTGTAGTGGAGGTTAAGGAATTGACTCCATCAAAGGGGAGAAGAAAGGTCTGTGTTAAAAGGGTACCGACTCCAAAGAAGACTCCAAGAAGAAGATTAGCAGTAGTGGAAGATGATGATGATGCTGAGATAGTTGGTAATGTCCAAGTTGAAAAGCAGGCCCAAAAAAGTGCTGGCCCACAGCCCATGGTACAGGCCCATCAAGAGAACAGCCCAGCTCCTGTAGCAACTCAGGAACCAAATAACATTTCTGAACCTCCTCCAACACCTGTCCAGCCGGATGAACCACCATCAACTCATTCCCAACCTTCACAGCCACCTCTTGAGGTAGAGCAGCAACCATCTGAAACTCATGGGACAGACCCAGTCCCTCCCCATGATGCCAATGTATCTGAAGCTTCACAGCAACCTTGGCAGTCTGATGATACAGACCAATTCATTCCCTCTCAGGCCAATGTATCTGACCATATTGCACCAGAGCAGCTCACCCAATACATCCCACATCCTTACACAAATTCACTTTCACAAGAAATCCCTGAGTCAGCCCCACCTTCTGACTCCAACAGGACTCCCCAGAACAATGAAACCAATCCTTCAGATGAGGCTGAGGGTGAGAGAAAAAAGAACAGGAGAAGATCAACAAAGAGGCCCCCTCCTACAGGACAGTCATTCATACCTAATCCTGATCCAGACAAGCCTCCAACCTTCTATGTCCCAGTTGATCAGGAAGATTTTTCTGATGACAACGCTGGGTATCATTGCTATGAGTCTGAGGACTTGCATAGCATACCTAGTGATGAAGATTCTGATGAGACCACAGCCTTTCCTCAGAGTAATGCCGATGCCCCTGTTAGCCAGGTGAGGTTGGAAGTTGGAATGGAATTTGAGACTCTAAATCAATTTAGGAAAGCAGTCCGGAAATTTAATATAAACATCGGAAGAAGCATTTTCTTTGCACGCTGTGACTCTACAAGGTCGAAGGCTATATGCTATGATGAAGATTGTCCTTGGCAGATATACTGTGCCAAGAGGACATTTCCAGCAAGTTATCAGGTTAAGACCTTTGTCAACGAACACACTTGCAGTAGGGACAATCACTGCAAGTCAGCAGATGGTAAATGGGTGATTGATGAGCTAGAAGAAAGAATAAGACTTCAGCCAAACTTGAGTGTGAGAGAGGCTGACCAGTTTTTCAGATCTGAGTATGATATACTTATCAACGAGAGAAAGATTTATAGATCTATGAAGAAGGCGAAGGAGAGGATTGAGGGATCTGAGATTGCACAGTATGCAATTCTTCGCGACTATGCTAATGAGATTCTAAAGACTAACCCTGGGTCTACAGTTAGGATACACACAAATCCCATGCCTGATTCAAATCCCATTTTTCTGAGGATCTATGTATGTTTTGAGGCTTGCAAGAAGGGATTTATAGGTGGTTGTAGACCATTCATAGGGTTGGATGGCACATTCCTTAGAGGGTATTATGGGGGGCAGCTATTAACAGCTATAGGGCAGGATGCGAATAACCACATCTACCCCATTGCATATGCAATTGTTGAATCAGAAAACAAGGACAGCTGGAAGTGGTTTTTAGATATCCTTCAGGATGATGTGGGAGACTTTCAGGCGAACGGGATTAACTTCATGTCGGACATGCAGAAGGTATGTATGTTTTAATGCTGCACATGTGTTTTACTTATGCTATGTATAGTTTTTCATGCTTCATTAATCAACTAGATATACATGCTTAGTGTAGAATACTGATTAGTCTGGTTTAGATTTACATGCTTAGATTTACATGCTTCAAATGCCATTATCATGAATGCTGTTTATGGTCGCTGAAGTATGAAAATTGAACTACTGTACAAGGATTGTTATTGAAATATTGTTAATGTCATTATTAAGGTGATAGTTGATTGCTGGTCATATGAATGGTTATATGCAGGGGTTAATTCCTGCAGTCCAAGAAATGTACCCAAATGCCAACCACAGGTTCTGTGCCATGCATATATGGCAAAACTTTCGCAAGAAATGGGGTGACTTGCAGCTGAAGAAGTGTATGTGGTCATGTGCTAAGGCCTCTACGACACAAGACTTCAATGCTGTAATGGATAAGCT
The DNA here is from genome assembly GCF_000817695.3 of Arachis duranensis. Lineage (NCBI taxonomy): Eukaryota > Viridiplantae > Streptophyta > Magnoliopsida > Fabales > Fabaceae > Arachis > Arachis duranensis. The sequence goes on along the minus strand of NC_029773.3, from coordinate 960,963 downwards.
GAAAAAGATCAACGTAGGGGCTTGGGAATACTTGGACAAGATCAGTCCAAAACAGTGGAGTAGAGCACATTTTAGCGAGTATCCTAAGATGGACAACTACACCAATAACAACTGCGAGGTGTTTAATGCCAAGGTAAAAAAGATGAGGGGGAAGCCTATCATAACCATGTTGGAAGAAGTAAGGTGCTACGTCATGCGAATCATGGCAAGAAACAAAAAGGCCTTGATTGGGTACAGTGGGAGGTTAGCCCCAACCCAACAGAGCAGATTAGAAAGAGAAAAGAGAGAGAGCAACAAATGGAGACCCCTTCCAACCGGAGATGACGCGGGAAATGTTTATGAAGTCCAATGTCTTCCCATGAAGGTCAGTGTGGACTTGGGCAAAGGTACATGTAGTTGTAGACTGTGGCAGTTGACTGGGCTACCTTGTAGACATGCATGTGCTGCTCTAGCTTACCAGAATAGAAGACCTGAAGAGTATGCACATAACTGGCTAACTATGGGTGCTTATAATGCTGCATATCAGACTTCAATGCGCCCAGTTCCAAGCCAAGAGTTCTGGGAGCATATCGACACCCTACCAATTCTGCCACCCAGGTACAAGAAGCCAATCGGAAGACCTTCAATGAAAAGAGACAAAAGAAATGATGCCCCTAAGGATAAGAGTGATCCTCATAGAACTAAGAGGAGGATTGCCACCATCGTGTGCAAATACTGCCTCCAGGTGTGTGCAGTGTACTATAATTCGTTGTTTAAGTTCATGTTTACTATAATTCCTTGTTTAATTCGTTGTTTAAGTTCATGTGTAGCCTGGTCATAACAAGCGAAGCTGTAAGAAGAGAAAGGAAGCAATGGGTGAAGGGAGTGCTGCCCCACAAGTCCCTGCAAGTGATGAGGATGAAGATATGCTGGCTGAAAGGTACTATGAGGAGACATTAGAAGCTGCTGAGGCTGAAGCAGTAGCAACTGAGGTGGAAAATGGTTCAACAACAGCCCAGACTTCACAGGTTAGTTAGTTACTTGATTCAGTTCGTTAATTACATTTGTTTAACGAGCCATATTGGTAAACTGGTTGTTCTTTCGAATCCAGCCTCCACCTCCGATGCCACAACCAGCAGCCACACAACCCCATGATGCAACAACCACTGGAGCAGCCAAGAAACAACATAAAAGGAGAAGTGTCAAGCGACCACCCCCTACTGCACATACCACACAAGCTTCTGCACCATCTCCGAAGAATCCAACCACAACCCCTTCCACACACAACTCTCAAACAACCCCAAATCCACTGCAGGGTGCTAGTGCAGGGACAACCACAAGGTTCGTGCAGTTCATGCCTACAATGGATGTGGACGGTATTTCTAGAACTAGAGGCATACATGTTAGAGGCAGGGGTGAAGGAAGAGGTCGAGGCAGGAGAGGTGCATCAAGCGGAGCAAAAAATGGAATTTCCAGCGGGAGCAGTAACTCAACACCAATGTCATAGACTGTGTTGCTTATGTTTTTTTGCTATTCTGATGTAATTGCCATTACTCATTTACTAATTTTTGAACCACTGGTTGGTTTATTACACTATGTTGGAGTAGGCAGCATTCATGTTTTGGTTGTTCTGCCTGTGACATGCTACTCTTGCTCTATTTAACTATGTTTTTTGGTTTATATCATGGTCAGTCCACTTTTTGAGCTAGCTTTCATGGTTTTATACTTCATCCCCACAACCATCAAGTCTCTATGTCACATATTGAGCTTAATTCTGATTCTTTAAGTAGAAAATATACTTGCATGTGCATATATATCCAACTGAGTACCAATAACAGTTCTCATATAGAAGTAACAGAGCAGCAACAGAATCAAACTGTCTATGTCAAAAACAGGAAACACATTCATACTCTCATGATTTACAAAGACCCTAATTCCATACAAATTTTACATTTTCAGAAAGAAATACAGCAGAAAGATCAAACAAAATGCAACAGCCAACGCTATCCATACAAGCAACACTCTAATACCCCTAATTTCACCCCTAATTTCAACCCTAAGTTTCTCTATCCCTCTCGCCAGGATTGATGATGCTTTGTGATTTTCCCCACCTTCAGTGACAATGAGCCCATCATCATGCCTTGGATAAGAACTCCCTGACTGTCTTCTGGCCAAACATCTTGCTATGCCCTCCATCCTTCTTCGATTTCATCAACCCATACAAAGTATTTGCATTCTCTTGTCTGCCAAAACAACACAAATGCACCGATTCGTCAACTTAAATGCAAACAAAACTTTCTCACCTGGACTCCAACAGCATCTGCCCTTACCGCCCATAGAGGACATCTGATGAACCATCGATTAGGGTTCGTAACGGTGCCAGACTCCATCAACGCAAACTCTCTTCCACAGAAGCATCTGCCATCCAGCTTCTTCACCTTCTTCTTCTTTGAACTTGACGAAGAACTGCCACTGCCATCACTTGGAGCAGGGGTAAATCTGCGGAAAGACATTGAGGGAGGTACGAACCAAGCTTCGATTGAGATTCAACGTCACACTCATTGACATCCAACAAGCTTCGATTCTCTGGATCCTGGTTTGTATTGGGGAGGGGTGAAGCTACCAAGGGTTTTCATTTCGTGAGTTCAGCCTATCCCTTTTGATTAACAACGTTCAATTCCACGTCAGAAAGGCTTTTGGGAGGGTGGAAGTGCCATGTAGGTTCGGAAAGCCACGAACCAAGCTCAGAACCAAGGCGGGTCACTTTTGTCACACGGACCGCATCTCTCATGGGTACAAGTCTAGTTTCGAGCTATCATGGGTACGAATGTCAGCGTTTTCATCTCTCATGGGTACAAATGGTCATTTATTCTTGAAAAAGGTAAGACTCACACTTTGAATAACAATAAAATAATAAAAAATAATTATAAAAAGAATTTATTTTCTCTCTTTATATCACTCAATCTGTATAGCAGAGTGTCCCCTCCTCTAAATTATATTGACAGATAAAGTTAGAGACACCAGGAATTAAGGATAGAGTAAATATTGAATTGTTTTGGAAGTGTATGGGTCTCTTTCAATCTTGTGCATAATATAATTTTTTTAGTTCAGTTTTGATGGACTGACAGTTACAATGTCATACAATCATATCTGTTTTTTTAGATAATTATTTATGTGGTCAATATAAAAGGTAATTATTTTTGCTGATGTGGCATTACGTAGTTGGATGTATTTAAATAATCAACATCTAAAAACTGAAGTTGTCGAGCCAACTTTGTTTGGGCAGTAGCTCACTTATCCACTTGAGTATGCAACAAATTAGTCATTGGTGTATGAGCCGAAAATATCATAAAAAAGAACAAAGTTACGGTGGAGTACGAACAAGGACAATGTTGGGATGACCAAGCCAATGATGAACAATTTTTCATTTGAGGAAATTCCATACATGGAAAGGCTGAAGTGGGGTAAATGAAATCAATCGCAGTTGAACTGATGCGTAGACATCAAACACTTTATTTTTTAGCAAGTTCACACCTAAAAACAAATTTAAAGATCCATAATGTCATAAACCATATTGAGTCCTTGAACTGCTCTAGAATTTCTTCCATTAAAACTCTTGAAATAACAGCCATTATTGTTCTTCACCTATTGTCAACGGCACATATTTTCCTTAGACGTTAGAGGCCATTTAGAGCTTACGTAAAAGAGTGTTAGGCCTAATGGAAAAAAGGCACTTTGGTCAAAATTATGTTTATTGAAGAAAAAGGCATTACGCACATTATTATCTTGATTTGACAACATAATTAAGCGAGGTTATCCATCCATCAATATCAATTTCAAAACTTTTTACTGAAAATTACTAGTAATCTTTCAAAAAAGAACAAAATTAAAACAAAACTAAGATAACAATTCGCATTAGGTCACACTAACAAGTAATGGCTTCATTCAGAAGGTGATGACGGTGAAAAATCACCAAGAATGTAACCAATCTCCAACAGAGACGACCAAATCCAAAATACAAGTGTGAGAATAGAATAATTAGGCAGCACCCTTTCCCTTCTTCTTCTGGATTTTCTTCATGTAAAACTCAAGCTCCTTACCTTCCAAAATATAGCTGCAGCATTCAAGAAGGAATGACATAAGTATCTGATCAAGAATCAAATTAGACAAAATTCAGTGCAACCCAAACAAGCAATAGTTATATTACCCATCAGCCCTGCCACATTGCCCAGGTCGAGAAGCAATGCAAGCCAGCAATCTCCCACCACCAAACTGCTCTTCAATATGGGGATCAAGCTTACGATCTTTCTGGCGTTTCTCGATTTTTCTCTGCACATGGTTACTTTTCTTGGCTTCCTCTGCGGGGGTCTCACCTTCCTGCAAATAAGACATCGATGGATAATAGGAAAACACATCAGCCTCTACACATGCTAATGCAGTTGACATTATAAATCAATTATAGGTTAGCTAAATATCACTATAGGAAAACACTTTAGCCCCTGCAATGCATTCTTTATTTTGCATTTTATGTGCATTTGGCCTAATAGAAAGAATAACTTGCAAATAAACATAATGCAGCATGTAATTACTTCTGATTATTTTCAAAAGGCTTATTCATTTACAATGACTATGAAGACAGGAAACAGAAGTGTGATGAAAGCTTATCATATTAAAACGGAACAAACATAAAAGTTCCAAAGGCTTCACCTCGGCAGCATCCTTCTTGGCAGCTGCTGTTTTCTTCTTCCTGCCAATATCAACACCATAATGCTGAAGGTACCACTGCTTGAACGGAGCAGCATCCACCTGAACAATGGCACTCTTGACAAGGGTCTGAGTTCTCACGAGCTCATTGTTTGAGGCATTGTAAACAACATCAAGAATACGAGTCTTGCGAGTCACAGCTTCACTACCCCACGAATAGTTTCCTGTATCCAACCTCAATGCCCTCCACTTCACATTGCCACCTCTTACACGAATCCTCCTGACCGTCTTGTTGCTCGATAACTTAGTGTTGGCTGGCTGGCGTCCAAGCTCATACCTATATTAAACCATAAAAGTATTTTGGCTTTTATAAAAATAACTAGGACTTTGATATTATATTAAACAACTATACTAGGTACACACCAAAATCAGCCATCAATATGAAATACATATTAGAATACAAAATGCACATTGAGAATGAGTTAAACAGGTATTTTTGTATACTAAATTATATAGGGCTTATTTCCTTTCAGTTAATATTTTGCATCTCCACTTTCAGTACTTATGATTTTCTATTTCCTACATATATAAAACAAAATTATGAAATGACACATATCAGAAGAAGCCATCGGATCATTCATAAAAAATAACAGTCACTCTCATACAAGGTCTACATTTTGCATCAAACCTCTATGCAACATTCGAAATATAAAAATTGCATTCCTAATCCATTAAAATAACTGTATATTCAAAATGGAAAAAAGAGAGTGAAATCATACTTTCTCTTCTTCCTCCAAACTTTCTTCTTGCCACCAGTGGCGCGCCTCTTGTGCATAGAATCCCTGGAAATACCTGAAACACAACAAACAAATCCATCACATAATTGGCGTTACTTTGATTCTGTGAAATCATCAGAAAATTGGCGTTGCAATTGGAGAAGAGCGATGATGTTGAAGCATACCCATCTTGGTTGAACCAAAAGCACCGAGTCGCCTCCCACAACTATCACCAGCTTAAAACCCTAGTTGTGGCGCATATATATGTGTGTCTGTTCTCTTTTCTCTCTTTTGTTCTTTTTTTTTTAAAGAACCCTAATTGTGCGCATTGTTTTTCACTTTTTCTTTTTCTTTTATTTTTTTCATCAAGCGTATGTTACCATTTGATATTTTTGAGTTATGTTTGAAGCCCAATGGGCCTAATGTTAGTTCATTATTCAGAACTCAATTACTTTTTTTTATCAAAGATGGAAGACTCAAACCCGTAATTTTTTAATTGAGTATGAGGAGACCATGTCATTTGAGCTATTATTCATTGGCAGACCTCAATTACTTTTGCCCCCAAAAAATTTCAAACGCGTATCAAATGGCCCGTACAAATCCCATTGTTTGCATTTTCTTATAAAATTTGTTTTATGGTGGCTTTTAATATGTTGTATTCAAATTTGAAATTTAGCGAAATCCAAGTAATAAATGGAAATTTCTAAGTGTTTTGTGTACGAACATTTAATATGGGTGAGTTTGTGAATTTTATTTTTTGGTGCTAACTGAGTTTGTGATGTTATAATAGCTAGGTTATTTTTATAACAGATTTTTACCAACTTTTTTCTTTTTTAAAGGATTTTTTTGTCATGAAGAGAATTTTCTTAAAAGAGTTTTTTTTTCTCGTAACCATAATAGACCATCTTATAAAGAGTTATTGTCAAAGAAAATTATAACGGGCTAAGGATTAATGGGCTTATATTTATATTACGTTTCAATACTAATTTCCAATACTCTACCAAAAACAAAACCTTTCAATAAATGTGGAGTGGAGAACCCACAACATGTATCAATGATTAACAATAAAATGGCAAATAAATTCTTGAAGATTTATACTTTAAATAAATTAGTTTTTTTAAAAAAAAGTACTAATAAAGTTATCTAGAATAGTAAATATGGATACATTATATTCAAATTAACCCATATAATTAAGATAAAAGGTGTTAATTTCAACTCATTTGTCTACGTTTATTATCTTAAAAGACTTTGTTGATAATTTTTTTTAGGGAGTAATTCGTCTGAAATATAAATTCTGAGAGATTTATTTGTCACTTTACTCTAATAATTAATTATTGGACTTAAGACGTATATTTATAACTAAGATCATATAGTACACTCAACTCAATTTTCATAAAGTAAAATCTACAATTAACTAAGATATATATTAGAAATTCTAACAAATATTTCTTTGGGGGAGAATTCTCTTGTTTTTCTTAACCTTATTTATTTAAGAATTTCACCAATAATTTTTTTAAATGATAATCTCCATAAGAGGCTATAACAAGTAATAAAAATACTGGTAATTCTTTACTAGTAGAGGTAACAAATGAGACGAAATCTACTCGACTGACCCGCTTAACTAACAAAAAACAAAACATAATAAAAAAGAATGCCTAACCCGCAAGTTTAGATAGCCTTAGAGGGGCAGGAGCAGAGAAGGGACTTGCCTCTTTTACATTTTTTTAGGCTTAAACCAAAAAATTTACTAAGACCTAGAACTTAAATAAATCCTACTCAATACCCATAACATAATATAGTTTAGTCTCCACACCCCTAACACTCACAAGCCACAATGCCTACGAACTCTTTGCCTCTTGCTCTTTCCGTCACATACACACTAACTGACAATAATCAGCGCTGTTGCGCCTCGCCCCTTGGCACTCGCCGTGCTATCCACCCACCATGACACTAAATTCGTCGCATGTCTGTTGCATTTGCTTCAACTCCCCCTTGTCTGCTAGCCAGACCTATGTCGTCTCTCCTCGACTCTGTTTGCTCCTCATTCTTAGCTCGTCACTCACACTCTTCTCTTTCACTCTCAGCTCGTGACTCACTCACTCTAACATGCGGCACATACTCATTCTCCCTTCTGCCTTAACATTGACAGAATTTTTGAACTTATACTCTATTCTTGATTCTGAATTTCTTTTTGAATTAGAATTGCTAAATTTCTCGTCTAATTTTTATTCCAAATTTTTGAATTTCTTGAGTTAGCATTTTTTGAATTTCTGAGATAGTAAAATTATTTATATTGTCAATATTGTTAATTTTGCTATGAATGTGAATATGTGATAATGATATGATTCTAATTTTTTATGTATGATTTTGGAAAATACTAATTGATGGTTCTTCTCCTTAAAAATTACTTTTTTTAAGAACTTAAAAAAATTAAATAAGACAGATTTATCCCATCAACGTGCTGTTAGACAAGACAAGGCAGGCTTTTGGCGGGGAGGGACAGGGGCAGGGGCAGGGGTAGGATGGGCTGGTCCACCTGTCATTTCTATTGCTAGATTTTGTCATATTTAATACATTGTATATAGAAGTATATACAACATATAATATTATTTATTGTTAGAGACTTTAATTAGATGATTTATTTTGTATAACATTAATGTGTAGGAATTTACAACCTCTAATAAAAATAAAGAAAATAACAAAAGAGCAACTTACATATCGAGGACGACCACATGCTACTGCGACTTATAAATAATCACCCACTATTCTAGCTTCACTCATTTCTATTTCTCCCTGTGTTTAAGCCATGTCATGAAACTTGGTCCGATCAAATTACCCATATATTTTAAGATAAATTAAACAAGTCTATCAAATTTTATGTGCCGATAAAGAGTGTGAAGAGAATGCAACTTGTTTGGTCATTGTCCATGTCTATAAGAGACATGGACACAATAGTACATACATGTCCATCATTTATTTTCAGTGTTTTTTCAAAAGATTGAGACACAAAGATACAAATAATTAAACACAAATTTTTGCACTTTTAAATATCAATTTATCTTTAGCCATGACCCCTCTTTTTTCCATCTTCCCTTCTCCCGTTCTATTTCTTGTCTCATTGGGTTGCCATCCTCCATCTTCCCTTCGCCACTACTCTCTCCCTTCATTATTGCTCTGTCTATCACCGCCACCACCATTGGCGTTGTTGTGCCCTCCTCTTCTCACTTTTTATCACCTACTACCCCCCCTTTCTCTCTCTCACTCTTTCACACTTACTCTATCTCCTCCCTCTCTCTCTCTCTCAACTTCTTCACAGTGCCACCCTCCTCTCTCCCTCTTTCTCTTCGCGTCGCCTATTGCTACATATTATCCACTCTCCCTATTTATCCATTGTCTCTTTGATCGCAATTTCTCTCGCACTCCTAGCTGCAACAATTTTCTCTTAGATGTATTCAATTCGTTTTCTCTGACAAGGAGCTTGAACCAGGTTTTAAATTTGATGGATTAGTTCATGAAGAATCCGTTCCTCTCTATTTCTCATGGAGTGGGAGCCGAAATTTGTTGTGGTTGAAACGTGCATGAGACGAAGGATGCGCTCATTTTGCTCATGAACATGCTTGGTCTCGGAAAGGAGTATTTTCCAAGTCTAATTCAGTGCTCATTTGCTCATGAACATGCTTGATCGTGGAAAGGAGTATGTTTCAACTTTGTTTCAAATTTTTTTCTTTTTTTTTTGAAAAATAAAAGAATTGTAGAATTGATTATTGAAAGAGTTCTTAGTAGTAATAATTTGGGTTGATGTTGTTGGTGGTGATGATGGAAAGCAATGGTGGTGGTAATTGTAGTGATGAAGCTGTGGTGACAATAAAAAAGTAACATTGACGTTTAGTTTATACTAGTGTGATGTGTGCATTATCACCAAATACAATATTAACTTTTAATAAATTTGGAGAACCAACATGTATCAATGATTTATTATTGGGCTTATTAAGACATATATTGTAAGGTTCCACATCGATTGGGGAGGAGAAAGAAGCATGTCTTATAAGGGTGTGGATACCTCTCCCTAACATGACGCGTTTTGACGAGTGAGTGTGGGGGCCTTCGGCTATCATTTCTATCGTCAAAGGCAAAACCGTGAGGCCTTGTGTGCCAAAGCTGACAATATCGTACTAGTGGGAGGTCTGGGCTGTTACAGATGGTATCAGAGACGGAGCCCGGATCGATGTGCCAGCGAGGGCGCTGGGCTCCCTTAGGGGGTTGGATTGTAAGGTCGGTCCCACATCGGCTGGGAAGGGAAACAAAGCTTGCCTTATAAGGGTGTGGATACCTCTCCCTAGCTTGACGCATTTTGACGAGTGAGTGTGGGGGGCTTCGGTTATCATCCCTATCGTCAAAGGCAAAATCGTGAGGCCTTGTGTGCCAAAACGAACAATATCATGCTAGCGGGTGGTCTGAGATGTTACAGATAGTATCAGATCTGGATTCCGGATCGATGTGCCAGCGAGAGTGTTGGGCTCCCTTAGGGGGGTGAATTGTAAGGTCGGTTAGTGCGAAAATTACAACCACAAACTAATCGGCAAGTGCACCGGGTCGTACCAAGTAGTACCTCTAGTGAATGAGGGTCAATCCCACGAGGATTGATGAACTAAGCAAAAATGGTTGATTAAATTACTTAGTTAGACAAACAGAAAAGAGCGTTTGGGTCTCAATTGCATTAAACAGTAAATTCAGAATATCAGAAAGCAAGCAGTAAACAAGTTGTGAATAATATATGGAAAAACAGTTAAGGTTTCAGAGTTATCTAATTTCCTGATTGACTTTTCTTACTAACTATTTTAATCATGCAAGATTTAATTCATGGCAAACTATATGTGACTAAATTCTAATTCCTTAGACCTTTTTAGTCTCCTCTAACTCTCATCAACCGCCAACTCCTTGGTCAATTAATTCTAATTAGAGGGTGAAGTTTAATTCTAGTTATATGCCACAGAAATTCTAATTACCCAAATATAAGAGGATTATATGTCAAATATCCCGTTAAGTTCAGATAATTAGAAATTTAGGAGAATATGTTTTCAAGCTGTTGTTCAAGTAAAGAGCTTTCCCAAGTTATACAAGAACTCAATTAGAAAGAGGGTCATACTTCCGTTCCATCCAAATTCATAAAATAAAGAACGAAAACAATTCTTGAATTATATGAATCAATACATGAATTAAAAAAGAAAAACAATAGACAGAGCTCCTAACCTTAATAGTGAAGGTTTAGTTGCTCATGGAAAATAGTGAAAACTAGAATTCTGGTAAACTGTAAATTTGGAATAAGGTAGAAGAGAAGAGAAGTTTCTTTTCCCTTTTATATCGAATCCTAATTAATTTAAAATCTATTTTCTAAAACTAAAATAATATCTTTTTCTATTTTAAAATAAAATACAAATTTAATCAAAATTAATTAAACTATGCGTACAGCCTTTGGAAGAAGATTGGGGACCACTGGTATTACCACAATCCACGCTGAACTTGAAAATTTCCAAGTTCAGTATGGAGGAGGCAGTGGCGTCTTTAGCGTGTTTCGTTGAATCCACGCTGAACTTGGCTTTTCCCAAGTTCAGTGTGGAGAAGGCAGCGTGTGCTTCCCTAGGAGTTCTCAAAAACTTGGTAGGAACCAAGTTCAACGTGGAGGATGCAGAGGTTTCTGGAGGCAAAATATGTACTGTTATAAATCGTTGGAAAGCCCTGGAAGTTAGCTTTCCAATGTTGCTATAATCACGTTAATTGGACCTTTATAGCTCAAGTTATTCTCATTTGAGTGCAAGGAGGCCAGGATTGACAGCATCATTCGCTTTCTTCCTTTTCTGCTACAACACTCTGTCAAATCCCTCCGAATGCTACCTGAAATAAATAGAATTATGCACAACTTAAAGTAGCATCCATAGTAGCCAAAAAATATTTAAATTTTGATTAAACTTAGCAATTCAAGTGCAAATTCACAAAGAAAAGATAGATAAGATGCTCACGTATCATGGTCTCACATCGGTTGGGGAGAGGAGCGAAGCATGCCTTATAAGCGTGTGTATACCTCTCCATAGGATGACGCGTTTTGACGAGTGAGTGTGGGGGCTTTCGGCTATCCTCCCTATCGTCAAAGACAAAATCGTGAGGCCTTGTGTACTAAAACGGACAATATCGTGCTAGCGGGTGGTCTGAGCTGTTACAGATGGTATCAGAGCCTGGTTTCCGGATCAATGTGCCAACGAGGGCGCTGGACTCCCTTGGAAGGGTGGATTGTAAGGTCCCACATCGGTTGGGGAGGGAAACGAAGCATGCCTTATAAGGGTGTGGATACCTCTTCCTAGCATGACACGTTTTGACGAGTGAGTGTGGGGGCTTCGGCTATCATCCTTATCGTCAAAGGCAAAATCGTGAGGTCTTGTGTGCCAAAGCGGACAATATTTTGCTAGCAGGTGGTCTGAACTGTTACATATATTTACAACTAAGAATATCGTATGGCCAACTCAATTTTTATAAAGTGAAATCTCTAATTAACTATGATATATATTAGAAATTCTAACAAATATTTCTTTGGCCGGAGACTTTTTTTTCTTAACCTTATTTATTTTATAATTTCACCAACAATTTTTTCAAATGATAATCCTAATAACAGGCCATACCAAGTGATGGAAGTAATAGTAATTCTTTTTTGGTAGGAGTGACAAACGGACTAAAAAAATAATGATGGTGATAACAAAAAATAATGATGGTGATAATTGTAGTAATGAAATAATGTTGATAATAAAGAAGTAAAATTGATATTTAATTTATACTAATGTATCGTGTACATTATTATCAAATACAATAAAAAAATTTGTATATCTTTATATTTATGTCTCTAGCTATATATTTGTCTCTATATTCATATGTTTGATAGATACTAATCAAACACAAACTTAATGTCCATTGGACTTTTGATAAAAATATCTTTGATTTTTTTTATCGTAGTAAATTGTTGTCTGTTACCAGAAAGAATAGGCACTAAAGAAAGATTATGTATCTTAAATATACAGAGCTGTTAAAATTTGTTGTGCATTTTGCGCACAAATTTAAAGAAACCGGTGATCTTCTTTTTGTCCAATGAATAATAAATGAGTAATTTTATACAATAAACATATATATAAAAGTATAAATATTAAATTAAATAAAATAATTTTTTGTGATTGTCTCTTTAGCATTACTTAGACAAAAACAAAGAAAAAAGATGGCTGTTCAATCCTCTTTAGTTTAGATATAATAATATAATATAAGATACAATAATAAATCAAGCCTGTGACTAGAACGGATAGAATTAATTTTAAATTCAAATTCTATTTTATTTAGGTAACTCAGTCTGCTGTAACAGATCAGATTTTTAACCTTATCCAAATGAGTTGGACATTCGCCGATATCATAAAATTGGTGATACCAGACCTAGTTAAAAAAATATATATATATAGAAAATTTTAAATGCTTAAAATTATAAAGACTAGGGTTAACACTACTATACCAACTAATTAATTAACCATACATATATTATAATTATATTTAGTATTATTATTATTATTATACTGTATGCAGTTTGTCAGATTGGAGAAGTCATCCAATATTGGCATATATTGCAATAATATAATCAGGAAACTTTCCACAAATGGATATACAGTTGAACTACGTAAACAACTTGTAATATACATCCATACTTGTATTAATTTCAAGTTCAACAATCCACAACCACCTTCATTTGAATAAAGTTACCAAAACTGAATAATGCATTCGATATTTATATGACATTTCATTATCATATATTTATTATGTACTTTCCCATCCAACCAACATAGTAGATATTCTTTTTTATAGGGCACAATTACTTCGGCATTTTTCTTTTCCTTTCTTTTTTGGCCCCATCAAAACTTCTTTTTTTAATGGATTTTTATTCCTTTGATAAAGAACTCAAAACCCTATGGATATTGATAAAAATTTATGGAAAAGATAGCAACCATCATCCTATAAAAAAAGTATAGGGAATCAATGAAAATTTTGTACAATGTATACAATAGAGGTTTATAAAATATTAGAGATATAACCATTAGTGTTACATTTTTCTATCAGGTTAAGCTTTTGAGATGAGTGGTTTCATGACATAGTATTAGGTAGCGTTTGGTGGAGAGACAGAGACGGAAAGATTGAGACTGAGAGACAGAGACTAAGAGACAGGGATTGAAATAAATTTCAGTATTTTGTTTGGTGCAAAATGGAAGACAGGAATTGAAACAAAAATGAAACTCTAATTTAATTTGCACAAAGGGTAAAATTGGAATTAATTAATTGAAATGAAAGTATTTTAGGTATAAAATGTTATTAAAGTTTCAGTCTCCTGTGTCCCTACTTTTTAGAGGTACTGAAATATTGAAATTTTAGAGATAGAAACAGAAATTTTAGTACTAGTCTCTGAACTAACAAACACGATACTGAGTCTCAGTCTCTCAGTCTCTGTCTCAGTACCTCAAAATAAACGCTATTTTAGAGCTCTAAATCCAAAAGGTCAAGAATTCGATCTTTGGTGAACTCCAAAATCAGTTTAAGCTTTTAGAATGAGTTAGTTTTATGACTTGAGATGTTTATTATCCTGCTACCTGGATGGTTATTTTGAATAGTATGACTAAAGATTTAATCTATTGTACATTTAAACCATTGACTCTCTAGTAGTACTCATTGTTAAATTATTACAGTAGTAATGTTACACAATAATTCAAAGTTATTTTATTTAATTTAACTACTAGAAAAGTTTATATATTTGTGACGGCTTTAATTTGATGTTGCGTCAGTTTAGGTAATAAGTGATGATTTATAAGAACAATAATATCCCCATTGCACATGATAATAGAAAGAGACGCTAATTATTATTATTACTATAATTGCATGATTTTGCTGGGAAATTGATTGTAGAAGCAACCAGATGCATGTGATAGATGTACTGTAATGATTGCAAGGATATATATATATAGATTTAATAATACTAAAACAATAATAATGATGGAAACATATCGAAGGAAATATATGAGAAAAAGTGGATATGTTTGCTTTAATTTCTACGAAACTTTGACGTAAGGGAGAGTTGTGAATAATTCGGTATTTAATATAGTTGAGAAATATTAGAGGATTATTATAATTATTTTTTTAATTATATATTAAAGGAAATTTTCTATGTTGCTAATTCAGTGAATTTGACATTTGTACATGTCTGTCTTCTATAAGGCATTTGATTTGATTTGAATTTATGGTAAGCACCAACAACTTGGCATTGATTGCTATCGATCACTATTTTTGTTTTTGTAATTATAAACTCATTATATGTATTTTTTAAAACTGAAAATAAAGGGAAAATTGAAGAAAAAAAAAAAGAAAAGATGGCAAAAGTAAAGATAGGCTTGAGTTGGAATTCATAGTACACCACAGCTTTTTCAATAGCTAAGTATAAATAGTTTTAGAATTTTAGTCTTCAATATAATAAAATTATTTTATAAATCTTTGTTCACCAGATAATTATTTGTTATTTATCCTAATAAGAATTTAATAAATTTTAGTTGAAAAAAATTAAAGAAGTATGTATTATTAGAAACAATAATAACAAATAGAGGTAATGATCAAGAAATATTTTAAAGTCAAAAATCAAAATCTTCCAATCATACTAATAGATTTAAATATATTTTCATTCTCATATAAAATATAGTTTTTAATGAACTGACGTAGATGATTGCAGAACTAAAAGATAAAAGATTTTTTTTAGTATTTGTGTTTTGATCATTGTTTTATTTTTTGTATGAATTGCTGTGAATTTTTATTTTATACTCTTGTAAACACTGCGTGCTGACCTAATCTTATCAAGAGTTTTACCAAATATAAAAAAATTGACCCAAAAATCTATGGGTCTTTCTGCACACTTCACTTAATCCATTCTCAATTGATATAATTTTTCACATCTAACACTTGATATTTCAACACAAATAATGTTATCCTTATAGGGGAAAAAATATAGTATGCTCACACATGAATTAGGAAACATTTCAAGTGCATTGGAACATCAATCTATCAATTATTTTAATAATTAATTTTAATTAATATATATTATATATAATTTTTATAATTCAGATTAACAGAAAACAACTATTGCACCTGAAATGTTTCCCATGAATTAACATGAGTCATATATAATTGGGCATAGATATTACTCACCATTTTCATATGATTGAACTCTTCTCGCAAGCATCAAAATCCTATGTAAAACACACTGTCACAAGTGTGAAAGTGATGGATCGAATAAACGTAACTAGTTACCTTTTCAAAAGTGAGAGTGAGTAGGCAAATTCGTCTTGGATATAGTAATTTATTAATTAATAATAAATTCTTACATAAATTTTAATAAGATTAATTTTTGGCCAATTAAATTAAGAGATATTGTGAAAAATGAAATAAAAAAATAAATAAAAAAGCGAGTAGTCTTCAAAAGTGTAGTACTTAATTAAAAGAATGTATGTTATACATAGATTCTAGTAGAACAATGATTATATAGATTATATAAGTATTATTAAAACTAAGATTACATTTTTATATTTTAATATTATTTTTTATTTTTTAAATTAAAAAATAATATTAAATAATAAAAAAATATTATTTTAATTTTTAATAATATTTTTTAAAATATTATAATTACACCACAGGAGTATATCTCCAGTACTTCAAGATGACAATGATATAATACATTATTTGCTTATCTCAATCACTCTTTGCAACCATTAAAACGAGTGAGATTAAAGGGTCCGAGCAAAACTTAGCATTATAATATTGAGTCCCTTTTTCACTATGAGAAATTTTTGTGGATCTTATCCATGCTATTTCTGATGAATAGGATCCTTTTTAGAGGCAGAGCATACTTTATGGCACTGGATTGAGGAAGAAGGATATAACACTAGCTAAGCTTTTAGAGAGAGAAAAAAATTTAGAACATTTTGTAAGGTGAAAAAAGTGGATATATTATAATGTTCATTGAGATCTGATTACAATTGAGGTGAGCACCCCCTTTTATAGAGGTCTCTAGATAGTAGTGATATCTTACGAAATCTAGACAAACCTATCATACAGTGCCAGCTGGAGGATAAGGATAGGCCTTATCTCTTTCTGGTCTTTCTTACACATGTGACAAAGGTCATTTTATTTTAATGCACTCAATAATTATACATAGTGGAGTTACTGCCCTAATAAAAGGACAGTTTGAAATAGTCTTCTAGAAGAGTCCCATCACCATCTGAGAAGGATGATGTGTCTTCAGAAGCCAGATTGACAGCTCTAAGATCCATATCCAGATCTTGTAGATACGGGTCTTCAGTGTTTCCTTCATTTAGATCTTGGGCATCTTGCAAATATGGGTCATATGGATCTGAGTATGGGCCTTCAGCGTCATTGGGTATTCCTGCATCAATTCTGGTTGGATTTGGTGGTAAGGTATATACTCTTCCGTTTAAATCTTCAGAATTTAGATCTTCTTCGGTGTTTGGAGTATGTGCAGACGTGCTAGGCTGATCTTTTGGAGCATAAAAAGAGTATTGTCCAAATTGATTAATTATTCCTAAAGTAATGAATCTGGACTGAAACTCTTGGAGAGTTATTGGCGGAACATCTATTTGAAATGGGAGTCCTTCAACTATATCTCTTTCTCAATATAGTTCAGGTTGCCAAAGTTGACAAAGGTATTTGGCCAGGGCATTTAGGACTATCTTTTCATCCGTGGGCCATATGGTAGAGTATCCAACAATATCAATATTGTTCATGGTGTGTGGATCTCCTCCAATAAAATAATTCCTCTGTAAGGTAATAAAACAACATAATTTCCATTTTGCCTTAAAGGATTTATCCCATAGTTGATGCCGGTCGAGCATATTATATAACATTCCTCTTCATGCGTCAAGTGGGGCATACATAGAGAATAACCGGACTAAATGAGAATGGACTTGGGTGCGATTACACAGGATGTGATATACAAAAAAGAGTGGCACTATGATAGCACATTATACATGGATGACAGAGCCCAGATATACCACATCATTTTCTTTAGTATAGGTCCTTGGATTATTGGTATAGTGTAAACAGGGGTATCCATGTTAAAGTACTTTGGATTTGGATGGATTTGGGTTATGATAAGGAGCTGGTGTAGCCAGTAAAACAAAATTTGTCTGGCTAGACAATCTATTTGGAACTCTATCTGAGGTTTTGCTTTGAGAGAAAAAGGACCAATATTTCTTTTGTATAGACTCCTGTGAAGTGGACAATTAAAGAATGGAATGGTGTATGAAAAATTGTATGTGCTCATGATGCAAATGTAATTGATTGGTTTGGGGAGTGGTTCTTTGGTTGGTCTGGATAGAAAATCAGCAAGTGTGTTTTTGTGGCCTTTTATGTGTCTCACTTCGAATTTCTAGCGAGAGAACTAATTTTTCCATTGCAGGAGTTGAGAGTCTGGTAAGATCTTTTTTTATCTCCAGCATTGATGGGAAAGAGGTGTTATCCATTTCAACAGTGAAATGATAAGAAATGAGGTGGAAATTGAATTTTTCTATTCCTCTTTTGACAGCAAGATTCTCTTTGTAAGTGGCATGATAATGTTTTTCAGATTCTTTGAACTGTCCACTAGCATGCGCACAGTAATGTCTTGTTCCATCAATTTCTTCAAGTAGCACAGCTCCCCAGACTTCATCACTAGCATCTGATTGCAATATTCTTTTTCCCGTACTGGGAATCTTTAAAGGAGGGGGTCTTGTGCTATCTTCTTCAGGATCTTGACAGCTGTGGTTTACTCAAGTTTCCATGGTGGGGGATTCTTTTTCAGGAGTTTTGACGGCCGGCTGGTGTGTCTGGTCACATCTGGGATAAAGTCCCTGATGTAGTTAACAATTCCTAAAAATTGTTGGACTTGTTTGACCGTCATATTTTCGTCAGGAAAATTGATTAATTCTTTGGCAATATGATCTTCTGGTTGAAAGAATCCATTTTCGAAGACCATCCCAATGAATTCAATTTTTTTCTTGGCAATAGAGCTCTTTTTTGCTGATAGCATGATTCCCTGATCTTTGATAATTTGAGTGAATTGGGCCAGGAGCGCCTTGTGGGCTTCATTATCTTTTGAGAACAGTAATATATCATCAATGTAAATAAGTGTGGAGTGTAATATGGGTTCAAAGATTTTGGTCATGGCCTTTTGAAAAAGAGATGGGGCTACTTTGAGTTCAAATGGCATTACTGTCCATTGATATTGGGCTTCAGGGATATAGAATGTTGTTTTGTATCTGTCCTCAGGATGGAGTCCAGTTTGCCAAAAATCAGCCTTTAGATCAAACTTGCTGAATATTTCTGCTCCACCTAATCTCTGTGTAATAACTGATATTTTTGGTAGAGGAAACTTGTCATCTTGCAAAAAGACATTAAGTGGCTTATAATCAATAACAAGCCTCTTCCTTTTTCTATTCTGCTTGACCCTTTTTTTCAACATAGAATGTTTGACATGCCCAGTTAAAATTGGTTGGTTCAATAAGTCCTTGAACAAGAAGGGCTGCACATTCAGCTCTTGCCAAGTTAATATCTTCAGGATTCATTCCTGAATGCATGGCCTTTGTTGGGTTGATGTCCTCATTCTTTTTGAAAGGGAGGCGGACATAAAATTCTGGATTCTTCCACAAAGATGCAGGGTGGTTGAATTGATCATGACTATCATAACAAGCACTAAGGAGTCGTTGCTGGATCTCCTTATATTCTTCTGGAGCTTCTTGGATTTAAAGAATGCTTTGCATCTCTGTAAAAAGCAAAAATTGCCCTTTGTAACTTAGGCCAGTGAGTTTGATATGTAGTCTATGGGTTCGAAAAAATGCATCAAAACCGAACAGAATATCTTTGTCTGGGAGATAGCTTCCCAGTACCCTAAGCCAAGTGGTCTAGCCTGCAAATATTTCTAAACCAATGGATTTTTTGGAGATAAGATTGATGGTGAAGATTTCACTGTTAGCTGCTGTGAACCTTTGAGAAAAAGGTGCCCACATTTCTTTTGGTAAGACATGTGGTCTCACGACAATGGCACAAGATCCAGTATCCATTAGTGCAACAGCCTTTGTTGGTTTGTCATAGACAAATGTCTTGACTTTTAAATCGAAATGCGGACGAGAAGTACCATCAATCTGTTTCAGTCCTAAGGATCCAAGGTATCCAAGTTCTTCTTCTGGGAAGTTTGATTCTTTAGAAATTCTTGTGGTGATGGAGCAATGGAAGATATAGAAAAGATTGACCTTTTTGGTGGGAGGTCTTCTTCTGAATCAGAGTCTTGGAAGACATATTCGGTTTCCCCATCTTTGCTTTCTTGTTCTTCAAGTACTGACTCAAGACCTTCTTCATCTTCGATGGAAGCTGCATCTATTAAGGACTGAAGAATTTTTATCTCCTTCTTTGTCTTATGAGGACATGATTTAGCAAAGTGTCCTTGTTTTTCACAAATGAAGCATCTGTTTGACTTAGTATGAGATTTTTTTCTCTTGAAATAACGGTATTTTTGCTTCTTTCTTCCTCGTCTGAATGCCTTCTGGTGAAATGTTCTGGCTGGCAGTTGTCAATGTGTCTTTTTTTTTTTTTTTGCTTACATTCACATGTGCTTAGCTCTTTGCACTTGATCTTCAAGTAGGACTTATTGCATGTCCCTTTGAGTTTACCTAAGTTTTTGTTGAGCTGTTTGAACATTTGTTGTTGTTTACACAATTTGTTCAAAGCAGCTAGAGCTAACTGATATATTTCTTCAATGGTAGTGGTAGCCACCTCTTTGCGAAGAGTCATCATCATTCGCTGTAACTCTGGCTGAAGTTCATCTGGCAAGGATGCCATGAAGACTTGTTTAAGTGGCAGGTTATTATTTCCTCCAAGAGGATAATATTTAGCGGCCATTTTCTTATAATGTCTCTCCAAGTCCTTTCTGTTGAGTGAACAGCACTTCATTTCAAAGTATTCTTGAGAATTTTTTTTCTGGATGATTGTAATGTCTCCTAGAAATTTTTGATGTATTATTCCTAGAAACTGTGAAGATGTACCATTAATAAGCTGGAGTCTTTCATACTCAGAAAGGTTATTTATCCATTCTCGAAGATTGCCATTCATCCGATTTATGAAATCTACAAGGACTTGTGTGCTTGAAAGGTTTGGATTGGCCATGGTGGTTTCAATCCAGGCACTAAATTTATTTAGCCTTTCTCTGTATCTTGCTGGTGGGATATCATCAAAGGTGAACTATTTGTTGGAAGTTTTGACTTCAAATGACCCTGTCTGTGTATGACTAGATGAAGATGTTAGTTCATCTCTTTCAGAGGTTATCTCTTCCTGTTCTTCTTCTTCTACAAGGTTGACCATGGCTATTGCTGAAAGGTCTGCTTCGTAGTCTTCTTCGGACCATTCATCTGTTTCTTCACTGATTTCAGCAGTTTCATCCTCAGATACTTCAGTGGTTTCTTCATTGTGTGATAATTGTCCAAAGTAAGGGTGTTAATTGATCGTCCTGGGACAGGTGATCCTTTTTTGATGCCCTTATTTTTTGTAGGAACATCAAAAGATGTTTCTTCTTTAAAAAATTTTTCTGGTTTCCAAGAAGGATGAGGCTTGGGTTGATGAGAAGGCTGAGACTGAGATGAATAACGCCGTCCTTGGAGAGAGATGAATTTTTTGGTGTTTGCTTGTCTGGCTAAATGGTAGGTAGATTTCAAAATAGATTCATAATCTGGGGTTTCTGGTGGTGAATATGTTGAGGAGAATAAAACAGGCGAATACGAGGGATATGGTTTAGGATACATGGATAATGGGTCTATAGCCAGTGCTTGAGGTACAGCTGCTTTGCTTTTATCCATCTCAATTTGTCGAAGTTGTGCCTTGACTTGATCCTGCTCTCAATTTTTTTTTGGAATTCTGTGTCGAAGTACCTATTGTCAATATAGGTCTTGAGTTCTTGATCAAGTTGAGAAACTTGCACAAAGAGTCGATTTCTGAGTTCAGCAACTTGTTCTGCCATATAACCTAGTTGTGCTGAAAGACCTTCAGTCTTTTCCACGAGAACATCAAGGGTGTAATCTATTCGGAGTAGTACTTTATTTTGGCTGACTGCATTGTTTGTGTGCCAATTGAGTACTTTCTCTTGAGGAGTTTGTTGCTTGATGTCTATGTGGAGTAATTCCCTGAGGAATCACATGTCTTCTAGTGATTTTCTTTTCATCAGTCTAGGTCACTAAAGGTGGAAATTCTTTCTCATAAGATCTAAGAGTGGCGATGCATGGGGTTGTATTGACTGGCTGGTAAAAATAATCCATAGAGCTCTTTCGAAACAGTCTTGTCTTCCTGAGCATTGGCTTCTTTCTGAGC
Source organism: Arachis duranensis (assembly GCF_000817695.3). NCBI lineage: Eukaryota > Viridiplantae > Streptophyta > Magnoliopsida > Fabales > Fabaceae > Arachis > Arachis duranensis. The sequence goes on along the minus strand of NC_029773.3, from coordinate 939,043 downwards.
ATTGGAACTGCCTCAGCATCATTAGGAGGTTCAGGTCTTTTAAAGGAGTAAGGAGTTTGTAGTAACTTAATTATAGTAGTCTAATATAAAATGTACCTATATATATTATATAAAAAAATTATCATCAAATTCGTTTCTTAAAAATTATTTGTTCTTCAAATTAGTTTTCAAAATATTTTTTAATCAAATTTATCTTTTAAAAATTTTAAATTAATTATTTATTATTGATGATGTTAATATTTGTTAATAAGACACGTTAGCTGATATTACAACACACATATGAGGGTCTTAATTGATTATCAGCATGATAAATTTATAAAATTAGATCAAATCAAAATTTAATTTAAGAAAAAACTTGAGGTATTAAAATATTTTAATTTAGGATTGATTTAATTTAATTACATAAATTTATCATGTTAGCACTAATTAAGATTACAAAATATGTGTTATTATATTACCACTTAATGTATTACATCACAAATTTTGACACCATTAACAATAAAAATAACAAAATAACCAAAATAATTAACTTAAAATTTTTAAAAAATAAATTTATTTAAAAAAATTGTACAGACTAATTTAAAAAATAAATAATTCTTAAAAAACTAATTTTACTATTTACTTATATTATATACTTAGTGTGCAAGTAGATTTTAATTAAAATGGCTCCATTCTGCAGTCTTGGTTCCAACCCATACCGAAATTTGGTGAGGCCAATAAATGATAATAACTCATATCTCATAATTCATTAATTCTATATTACAATCTCGGTCCTACCAACAATCCAACATAGCATGTTAGCTTGCTTCCCTATTCCAACAACTTTTTTTTCTTTCAACTATTTCAGTAGGAAGTTTAATTTGTTAAATAAAGTTCCAATATTATAATAAGTTCTAAAAGTTGTTATTCATAAATGTAAACAAGATTTTAAATCTTTTCTGAATATATTTAAAAACATTTTCTTTATAAAAAATAATATAAAGGACGACTAATGTTTTTATTTTATTTAAAAAATTTCCAACTAAATTAAAATTAAAAAACTCTCAACAATTAAAACACGTGCTATATTAACGAATCTCACTTTCTCAACATGATCATGCTACCAACAAGAAATCATAGCATATCTCAATTTGGTTACTGTTCATACCCTGACCAAATAATAAAGGCACAGGTCCAAAAGAAAGGCTTAGTCCAAAGGATTGAGCTTTACTACACACCGACTTAGTGTCAAGAAGTCGGTATTGACTACGACTTGTTCTAAAGAAGTCGGGCATGAGATTAGCTGACAGATAAACACTCATTCAAATGAGTAACCGCCCCTAAAATCTCTCCAACCGCTTCATTAAGCTATATCTTAACCTCCCTAAGATAATGGGACGGTTAACACCCTAAAGATATGACACTACTCCAACGGTGGTTATTGGCTCACCACTATAAATACACTAACACCCCTCAGGTATCTTTAAGCCCAATACTCTCTAGACCTGCTAACACCCTTGCTAACTTAGGCATCGGAGTGTCTTTACAGGTACCACCCCCCATTCACTCACGCACACAAGTCGGAAGGAGGCTCCAGCGCGCGAACCAGCTCGGAGACTACCATCCGTGAACGATTGGGCCAACCAACGTCATCTAATCTATTGATCTTCGGTTACCCACCGTAACAGTTACGAATGGAAATAAATTCAGGAAAGTCATATAGTGAGTATTATGGATTATCATATATGCATCAATTATGGATTATTATTTTGTGGAAAATGAAAAGCATTACATTGCCTTGTTACCCATGTGATGGTTCATAATGTGGCTGCTAAGATTGGTTGGTAAATTATTATTGTTGTGAACTATTAAAATTACCTCCAATTTTTAAATATGTTGCTAAAAATATCTTTTATTTTCATTAATGACAAAAATATTTTTAGAACGTTGTAAAACGCGATAAAAAATATTCAATTGTTAAATATATATTTACAAAAAATATTTTAAAGATTGAATTTTGATACAATTTTTGTAATTACAATTAAAAATTGGGATTTTTTTTAAATTAGTAATTTTACGCTAAGTAATTTTTTGCAATTTTTTTGTTAATTTATAAGAAAAAGATAAAAATATATATGGTGATTGAATTTTATTATTTTTAATGTATGTTTTAAATAATTATTCGAATATTTTTACAAAATTTTAAATCAATTATATAAACAGTTTGTTAAATATAAAAATTGTTTATCATTTATAAAAAAATATTTTTTAATTATTTTTATCATATTTTATAATATTTTAAAATTATTTTTATGGTTATCTAAAATAAAAGATATTTTTGTCAACTTTTTAAAAAACAGGATGACTTTAGCGGTTTACCCGTTATTATTGAAGGTATAGTAAAAGGTAGAATAAACTAATAAAATGGTAGCAAAAAATTTGCATTGCTAATAAAACGAATCCCAAAAAAATGATAATAATAAATAAATCTTTAAAAGATTTAAAAGTACGATAAAAAAACTAAATATTAAATATGTATTTAAAAAAATAATTTTAGAGATTAAATTTTAATGTAAATTTTTAGAATTATTATTAAAAAATAAAATTTTTTTATCTTTAAAATTGATAATTTTTTTGCCAAGTAATTTTTTAATTTTTTTTTTGTGAATGACACACATTTAAAAAAAAATTGAGATCAAATTTTATTTTAAATTTGTTTATACATCTTTTAAATATTTATTCAAATATTGTTACAAAAATTTAGATCTAATAGAAAAGTTTTTTTATTACTTACAAAAAGTATAATATTTATTAGTTTATTTTGACGTATTTTTAAATCATTCAGAATTATTTTATCAATAACATCTTTTAAATATTTTTTTCTTTTAAAAATTTTTTTGTCAGCAACTAAATCTTTCAAGTACTAAATTAATAATTAACCCCCTAAAGGGTAAAAAGATAAAATCACCCACCCATTCCAACATGAACTAGCATTCTTTCAAACAAGTTCCATCTATAAATAAAAGCCATCACACTCCATTTTCTTTTGTATTCAGAGACCTGAGATTGAAATAGAACACTACTTACTATCTATCTTCATTATTATTCTCCCCAAATAAATTAAGCAATGGCTTCAAGGCCTGGAATACTCACTGATTGGCCATGGAAGCCTCTTGGAAGCTTTAAGGTTATCTTATATATATCTCAAAATAGATGTTATATATTTTTGGTTCATTTATATGCACCCACCCACCAACACTATTGTCAGTGTGTGATGAATTTAATTAGGGTTTATTTTCATCTTCAAAGAGATCAATCAAAGTACATGAACACATACATGCTGTGTTGTTTTCAATAATGTTTTGTCACATACATACACTACATACTGTGTTCAATGAAGACAATGTTACGCAACTTTTCTATATTATTGTACCTTGTCACATTTTTCTAACTCAAGATTCTATACAAGACAATGGTATCTATGTATGATTTATGATTTACATCACATTTAAATATTTAATGGATAATGACTAGACAGAATTACAAAAATTTTGTAGGGACTATCACCTTTAATTTAAAATCTTTTATCAGACATAATTTCTTTTATCATCGTATATTTTGTCCTTTCAAAAATTTTCATATATATTTTAGCTATATATTTTTTTTTTACCAAAAATATGAGATTCGAACTCGCAATTTTTTTATTGAGTATGGGGAGACTATGCCATTTGAGCTATTACTCATTGGCATATTTCAGCTATAATTATCAGTTTAAGTTGTATACATTATATTTTTTATTAAATGCTGTCTTTTTTTGAACTTTGCATTAACGCGTGATGTTTATGCACTGAATTATTTTTTTAGAATATAATAAAAATTCTAACTAATTTTTATTTTTTTTATTTTGCAGTATCTGGTATTAGCACCATTTGCGTTTCATAGCACTTATTGCATGTTTGTGAAGGATAAGAGTGAAAGAGATATATCGACTTTTCTGATTGTGCCATTTTTGCTATGGAGGATGCTTCACAACCAGATTTGGATCACACTCTCTCGTTACCGAACTGCTAAAGGCAATGCCATAATTGTTGACAAGGGAATTGAGTTTGATCAAGTTGATAGAGAAAGAGATTGGTAACTTGTCATTTTATATTTTATATTTTATTGTGGAATAAATGACCATTTGTATTCATAAAAGATGAAAACGCTGACATATGTACCTACATTCAATCAAAACTAAACTTGTACCCATGCAAGATGCCTTTTGTGTCACAAAAATACTCTGTTTTTGGAGGGTTGGAGCGCCACGTAGAATATTTTTGTCACACGAAAGACATCTTATGTAGGTACAAAGTTAGTTTCGATTTAATATGAGTACATAGGTCAGTGTTTTTATCTTTTATGAATACAAATGGTCATTTATTCTTTTATTATGGTATATAACTCTCATCATGCATGAACACAAAATCTTATATTATTTAATTATTAGAAATATTATTATAAGTCGATTTTATTGTAAGTTACTTTTTCTTATAATTTAAGTAGGATGAGATTATATTTCTAGCACATCTCTCAAACTAAAATTTCTTTAGATTTGTTTAAACTTTTTGCATAATATTTTTTTATTTGTCTTATTGGTTTTTTTTCTCATTTTGGAATAAAAAAAATTAAACTTTAAACTTTTCGATAAAGTTTTAGTATATATCATAAAATAAATAATTTCTCTCAAAAACTTAATGATATAATGAAAGAGGAATATTATTAGAGAATTATCAAAATTTATTATTTGGGATCATTAGTTAACCATTAATGTTTAAAAATATAAGATAAAGTATCTTGTTGAATTACAAAATTAAAAAAATTAAATTGATAACTAAATAATAATAAAAAATAATAAATGATAATAATTTTTTAACATATCTCATAATAAAATACATAAATAATTATATATTTAATGGATCCAGTAAGGATAAAGTCTTTTATAAAGTTTATGAGTGATATCCATCAGAATTTCTGATTTTTAGGTTAAATTAAACCCAATTAATTTTAAGATAATATTAAAATCTATTAACTTAATTATAAATGTCCATGCTCCATATAATTATTCTTTAGATTAATTAGATAGACGCATTATTAGCCTGTTATTAACTTATTATTAGTGGGCCAAATGATGCCTCTAACAAATTCACTTAATTGTGAGATGTTTTGCCTACTGATAGTATTAATTAGTATAATTAATTAATATTAACTTAACCCGTACCTTATTTATTCTAATAATAAGATACAATAATTAAAGATTTAAATTAAATTAAGAAACTTTGTCTTAGAAAGATAAAAAATTTAAAAGTTTAATAATATGATCTACATAGTTAATTAATTTTTACCTGGACCAATATTATAATATTTTTATTCTTCTTTTACTTGCATCACATTTTTTAAGGAAGAAGATATTCGTAGATTTTTCCACCAACAATTGGAAGCCACGTTACATTTATGACCATTTAAAAATATATTATTTATTTATTTTCTTTCGTTTATGAATTAATGGAGATAGAAATTGCCCCCACATTATATACGAAAAAGAAATTTTGCATTCATCGTGAATAGTACATTTCGTTGCACGGAGAAGAATAACTGGACCATGTGCATTATTTTCGTTTTCCTATTTAAGATTTGATACTTTTTCCCCTTATATCATTAAATCGTAGTATCATCATATGTTATGATGCGCCAAAAATATCAATATACCACTAAATTGAGTTTGTTTAATGATTAGCTCGTGAATTTCCTTAAATAAGTATTGGAGATTTGAAAATGAAACTCCAATCTTTAGCAGTGAAAAGAAAAAAAAATCAAACATATGATTAGAATCTTTAATTTTATTTTTTATTTTGTGTTCAAGTTCAATATTAAATTCTAAATCTTCCAAAAAGTAGAATTGAAAAAATATAAAAAAAAATTGATTTGCTGTATAATTTTTTCCCCCTTTGAAGCCATAGTAATTGTTGATGTTAATTGTTCACTGTTATTAGTTGAGGGTAGCTGGCATAGTGAGACTTGTATTCATAACACTTTTAAGTTGTGAACAGAACTCATAGGGTAGGTAACCTAAAAATTGTAGACCATTATTTTACTACACATTCTTAAATGCCATGCATCGATTCTCAATGAGATTTGTCGGGATTCTAATTTTAAAATATCCAATTGTTGGTTGCATGGATGCAGGGATGACCAGATAATATTCAATGGGTTTCTATACTACCTAGCAGCGTACACACTGAATGGGGCATCACATCTTCCAGTGTGGAGAACAGATGGAGTTATTATGGTGTTCCTTCTCCATGCGGGTCCAGTGGAGTTCCTTTATTATTGGCTCCACAGAGCCCTTCATCATCATTTCCTTTACTCCAGATACCATTCTCATCACCATTCTTCTGTTGTCACCGAGCCCATTACTTGTGAGTAGCAGAGTAACAATCCTCTTAACTAATTCTCTCATTGTTATTATTGTTGAAGGTTACTTATCATAGTGACGGACCACTCCATTCTCTAGGACATGTTTCTCTCTTACAACTAGATAATATTAATTTATTTTTCACTTTAACTATATGTATAAAAAATCAAACATATATTAATTAAAGTTAAAATGATTGCAGCTGTGATCCATCCATTTGCAGAACACATAGCGTATTTTATGCTGTTTGCGATACCAAAGCTGACAGTAGTGTTCACAAAAACAGCATCAGTAGGGGCCATGGTTGCGTATGTCACATACATTGATTTCATGAATAATATGGGTCACTGCAATTTCGAGCTCCTTCCCCATTCCCTCTTTTCCATCTTTCCTCCTCTCAAGTTTCTCCTCTACACCCCTTCGTAAGTCTTTTTTTTTTTCTTTAATAAATGTCATTTTCAGTCCTTAATAATTTGTTCGATGTACTTTTCACCCTTTAAGAAATCAAAAAATTCAAATTGGTTTCTATCTATTTTGATATATGTATGTTTCAGTCTCTGATTAGAGACCAAAAAAGACATTACCCAAGACTGAAAAGACATTTACTCAAAATTAATAGAGACTGAAATGTACATATTTAAATTTTTTAAAAAATAAAAAATCTATCGGACAAATGGTTAAAGAGCGAAAAGAACATTTACTTTTTTTCTTTAATTACTCATCACGAATATCCTAAGTTTTAAAGTGGCCAGGTTTAATCGCATGCATGACAAATATTAAGAAATTAATATTTTATGTTTATACTATTAAAATTTAGTGGTTAGAATTTAAAGTGTCAACTAAGTATCGGATAAAAATAATAAATTTTATTAGTTATGTAATATTATACTGATATAGAAAAATAATATGTCTTTGTGAAAATATATATTTTGTTGGTCATGTAGTATAACTTTAAAAAAATCGAATCACTCATTGAATTAATAAAATTATAGATTCAAAAATTTAAATGTTCAATTGGGATTAAAATGGATATAATAAAATAATATATTTATATATAAAAGATATATTTTTTATAAAAATTATTTTTATATTTTATTATTTTAAAATAGTTAACCATTAAAAAATGTATCAGTTGGATCAATCAATCAATTTTTTGTTAATTTTTTTTATTTTTTAATCGATTTATTGCTGATTGGTTCTATTTGATTCTGAGAACCATAATATTTTTAAAAAAAATAATTTAATCAATTTCTCAAAAAATCAGATCTATTTCAATTGGTTTATCAAATGTTTTTTACCTATTTTATAAACTTTTTTTATCCATCTTTCACAACAGATTTTTTTACTAAATTGATCCAGTTAGATATTTGATTTTTAGTTAATCCAATTAAATCGATCAATTCGATCAGGCTTTTAGAATTATAGTTACAGTAAATTAGTAGGTATCACTTTTTTACTTTATGTTAATTATTTTTTTAGCAGATAATAAAATTGAATTCCAATTTTTTTAATACAAATTTCTGTTATTATATCATAAGATATTTATCTAAAAATTTAAATTTTTAAATAGAAGTATATAAATATCACGAGGTTGGGTGTTCAGTAAATGCAGTTTCTGAGGAGCCTCCTAACTGTCACTGCTGGCAGCTTTCTACAACAACAGAAAAACATTATTATTATTATTAATTACCAGACATCATATTAATTGTTTCTCGTGGGAGTTAGTTATTGGTCAAAACATATATAGGTTATGTAGCTTTCGTTGGTCCAACAAAGAGTTTACATATTCAGATATTTTAATCTAATATTAAATATTAATTCTTTGTATGACATAAAATAACAAACAGGAATGTGCATGCTTTTTCTCCAAAAAATGTCGGCTCCATATAAACATACGTTATTAATAATGATCAATATTTGGATGTTCTACCTAGGAACTAATTAAGGAACTAATTAAGGTCGTTATTTAGGTCTAATTTAGGTAAATAATTTAATTAAATTTAAAAAATATTTAAATAATAAATAATTATATTAAAATTAGTTTATAAATAAATTATTTTGTGTTTAATTTTTTAATTTTAAAAGTATTTATTTAAAAAATATATAATAAAAAATTTTTTAGTATAAGAGAAGCTATTTTTTTTTATTTCTCCATAAACACTTAAATAACTTCTTAAAAAGTTATAATTTGGTTTTACAAATTACACAAAATATTAAAGTCCGTTTGAAAAGTTTCTAAAATTACTTTTTTGAGTTTTTGACTTATGAAAAATTGTAATAGTATTAATATTTAGTGCAATTTTTAAAATCAAATTATAGCTTTCTAAGAAACTATTTAAGTGTTTATAAAGAAGTTAAAAAATAACTTCTCTCATAATAAAAATTTTTTTTATCATATTTTTTTAAAATAAGTATTTTTAAAACTAAAAAAAACCAAATACAAAATAATTTATTTATAAACTACTTTTAATATAAACATTTATTGTTTAAGTTATTTTTTAAAAAAAAGCTTAATTAAGCTAGTTGTTTATTCAAACTAGACTATACTATTAAGTTTCATAAATCTAAAACTCAGAAAAATAATTTTTAAAGTTTCTCGAATAGGCTCTTAGTCACGCATTGTTGTAATTTAAAGGTCCTATTATTTGAAAAAAATTTAAAAAATGACATATGTTAAATAGAGTGCCACTTAATTAAAAATGGCTCATTTTTTTTTAGTTCTTAAAGTTAAATTTAAAGTTAATATTCAACTTAGTCATTAAATTTATACGTGAGTTTTAATTTAATCTCTGAAATTTTAATCATTTTTATTTAATTTTTAAATTTTGTAAACATGACACACATTGATTCTGGGAGAATGTTCCATGCACAAATGTTAATAGAGTACTGACATGAATAGTCAATATCACGTTGAAATAAATTTGTAAAAAAATTAGGGCTATCAAAATGGGTCAAATCCATCGGGCCAGTTCGTTTACCAATTTAAATGGGCGAGCTTTACCTCTAAAATTAAGTCCGTTTAAATTTCGGGTTAAACGTGTTGAACCCGATTAACTCGAAAAAATGACGGATTAAACGAGCTAGCTCGCAGGATAAATGGATGGCCTGTTTATTTTTTTATATTTTTTTTAAAAAGTAGCACTTTCAACCAATATTTTTTTTACTCGATCCGAAAATTCGACCAATCAACAAAAAAATATTATTTTTAAAAAAATTTAGACCTAAAAGTGATATTTTTTTATCAAAATATTTTTCAAAAAAAATAAAAGGATAAACGGGCTGGTCCGTTTAACCCATCGGACTGATCATAAATGATCGGAACTGAAAAATTATGGCTCGCGAATGAAGTGGACTTAAACGGTCCAACCCATTTAACCTACGGGTTTAACGGGCCAGCCTAAATGGACCAGACTTGCCAGTTTGACAGCCCCATGTAAAATGATGCAATTTTGGTTTTGACGTTTAAAAAGGACAAAAAATTACTTGTTCTGAACAAATTTTTTTTAATAAATACCACTTATGATGCTGTTTTTCTGACTATTTAAATGTCAAAACTAGAACGATATTGTTTTGCAGAATCAAGTGTGGCATCCAATTATCTACGTCAATATTCATTAATGTCTATGCCTCGAAAATTATTTCAGAGACTAACATAAATCCTATTTGTAAAATTTAGAGAATAAATAAAAATAATTAAAATTTTAAAAATTAAATTAAGACTTATCTGTAAATTTAAAAATTAAATTGGATATTATCTCTTAAATTTAGAATATTAACATTTTGAGTTTAAACTTTATTAAACCTTTATAACAATTAAAATTTAGTATAAATTATTATTTTTATCTATGAATATTCTAAATGCTGATAAGTCATGTAATTTAATATAAACTATTATTTCTAACCATGACTATTGTGAACACTAACAAATCATCAAGTTTGGACTCCACGTCGATTATTGCTATGCACACTAATGTTGGTGAATTGGGTGGGTGATGCAAGGAAGTTGTTTGATAAAAGTTCCCTGAGAGAGGATGTGTCTTTCACGAATTTGGTTACTGGCGATGTCTTAAAAGGTCACGTGGATGATGCTATAACTCTCTAGTGTGATGAGATTGATAAATGTGAATAGGGGTTAGGTTGATCAAGGTTAAGGATAGGGTTATAGTAACTAAAATCTCGATTTAACTCTTAAAATCATTTGATATTATAATTTTAAATGAGTTTATCAATTTTACAAAATTTGTATTAAATTTGACGATTTTACGATTTAAATCTTGTTAAGATTTTAAGTTTTACGTTTTTTATTTACTTTTTTTATTTTACATAAAATCTCGATTTTCTCTACCTTGGATAGGATAGTTTGAAGATGAAACTAAAGTTTGCGAAAGAAATAATTGAAAAAATCTTTATAAGTTTTTAGCGTTTCAGTATTTTTATATTTTTATCAGTTTAAATTTATTTTTTATAAGTATAATTTTAATTTTATTTTTTTAGATAAAGTTTATCAAAATTTAAAATATTTATAAATAAAAATAATAATTTATTTTATTATTTTTTATCATTTTAAAAGATAAAATTAAAATAAAAATACTAATTTTTTTCATAAGATATGAAAAATCTTAATCAAGTTGGTTTAGTAATTAGTTTATTATTCTACTTACATAAATGTCAAAAATTTTAATTTTACCTTATATATACAATAATTCATTAGCCAATCACAAACTCTTAATAAAATTTCGATCTACGATAACACAGAGACTGATTTAATACTATAAAAAAAGAGACAGATTTATTTTTTTTATCAAAAGTTTCAAGTGAGAATTGATTTGTATTTGGAATATTACTCCTTATTTTATGTGTAGCTATTTATTGAAACACATCGCTTTGTTATCTAAAATTAATTGTTAATTTCACTCTATTTCATTCTATGATTACAAGCTAATGAATTCTAAAACAAAAATATTTCTCTTCTAATCATGTATTATCTATAACATTATTTTCAGATTTCATTCTTTGCACCACACCCAATTCAGAACAAATTACTCTCTCTTCATGCCACTCTATGATTACATCTACAACACCACTGATAAATCTTCCGACGACTTACACATCAAAGCGCTAAGTCGCCGCGAAGAAATACCAGAAGTGGTACATATAACACATCTCACAAAACCCGAGTCGATCTACCATCTTCGGCTCGGGTTTGCGTACTTGGCTTCGAACCCTTTCGCGACGAAATGGTATTTGTGGTTGATGTGGCCCGTGACAGCATGGTCCATGACCCTCACATGGGTCTATGGTCGAACCTTCATTGTTGAGAGGAACCGATTGCACAAACTTAACCTTCAAACTTGGGCAATCCCAAAGTACAGTGTCCAGGTATGACTAAATATGATATTTTGGGTTACATATAACATGCACTTCTAATTAATACGTTATTTCTTTCAGTTTGAAACATTTGTTTATTAAAAAACTGGTACATTTACAAGTCAATATATTTTAGTATATAAACTGATTTTGTATATTGAATTGTTAACAAGAGGTTAAATTTTTTAAGATAATACTAAAAAAAAAATAGTCAGAACTTATTTTATTTAGTATTTATTAATTGTTATAATAAAATAAGATAAATTTTAACTATTTTTTGACTAATTTTTTTTTATTACTAAATATTTATGAAGTTTTTAATATATAGAACAAATAACCCTACAAACTGAAATGAGTAGATCAATCTGATTATCTCTATCTACATTAAAATTGGAAAAAAGTGAGCACAAAATACATTACAAAGAAATCTTAATATATATTTATGTTCATAACTTGATTTTTTTTCTAATAAGAGTAAAGTACTAAATTGATCCTTTATGTTTGGGCATAATTCTGTTTTAATCCTTAAGGTTTAAAGTGTTCTATTTGAATCCAAAAAAGTTTCATTTAGCATCAATTTAGTCCCACAGTGAGGTCAAAGTTAAATAATTAACGGAATATTCTACATAATAATAGTACAAGAATAAAATCGATAATCTGGAGAATAAGTACAAGTTCTAGACGCACAAAATCAACGTTGATGCATCAATACATTTATTTATTATTTTTTTTATAATATAAATAAAATATTTTCTATAGAACTAAAGAGAATGATAAATAAATGTATTGATGCATCAACGATTGGTTTTGTGCCTCTGGAGCTGGTACTTGTTCTCCAGATTATCGATTTTGTCTTCTACGATTGCTATGTAGGACATTCCGTTAATGATTTAACTTTAACCCCACTATGGGACTAAGTTGATGCTAAATGAAACTTTTTTGCATTCAAATATGACACTTTAAACCTTAGGAATCAAAACAGAATTACGTCTAAACATAGGAGACCAATTTAGTACTTTACCCTTTTAATAATTAATATCCGTTGAACTCTTAAAAAAAAATCTTGGTTAACTTATTTTTTCCAAATCATTTATTTATTTGATTGTGTGTAGTACTTGATGCAATGGCAAAATGTGGCTATCAACAAAATGATTGAGGAAGCAATTTTGGAAGCAGACAAAAAAGGCACAAAAGTGGTGAGCCTAGGCCTAATGAATCAAGGAGAAGAACTCAACATATATGGAGGCTTATATGTTAGTAGGCATCCAAAGCTAAAAGTGAAAATTGTTGATGGAAGTAGCCTTGTAGTTGCTCTTGTTCTTAACACCATTCCTAAAGGAACAACTCAAGTTTTACTTAGGGGAAAACTTAACAAGGTTGCTTATGCCATTGCCTTCAAATTGTGCCAACAAGGCATTAAGGTCAGCCAACTTTCTAATTTTTCTTCATTTTTTAAAAAATAGTAATTTTAAAAATATTTTCTGTGTACATATATAGTTTAAATAATTATGTTACATGTACATAAAAAATTAGTTATTAAATCAACTACTTAGATAAAATATATATTAAAATATAAAATATATATTTAAAATAAATTAAATAACACATATATTTATATATAAATATATAGTGATTAATTTAAATAATTATGTTACGTATACACAAAATATTAGTTACTAAATCAACTACTTATATAAAATATATATATTTAAAATGAGTTAAATAACATACATATTTATTCATTATATATTACATATATTTATATATAAATATATAATAACTATTTTTTTTTTGTACATGTATTATTTTTTATCTTCAAATAAGCCCGCTTTATTAATCGATAGTTAATTAGTTAGCTTCTGAATTAAATTTGTATATCTTTTATTTATGTGTTTTAAGACAAATGTTGGACTTTGTTTTTGGTATATTATCCAAAAATTAATATATTTAGATACAAAATATTTTGGATATATAATTAAACTCATAAATTAGTAGCTAATCTCCTACCCGTTGCATTAAATTTTTTGGGTCCTATATATATTGGACTCACATTTCTATCTGCAGAACATACCCTATAAGAGTAATCCCTAATTTGCATATAACTTATCTAAAATTTTAAAATTTTTATACAATATTTAAATACATTAATTTTTCAATGCGATGATATTTATTTTGAGATTTTAAATCTAAAGCCTTCTCTATTCTGTTAACTTTGTTTTAGGTTGCTACAATGCATGAGGATGATTATGTGAAGCTCAAGAAGTCGTTTAACAGCTCTGAAGCTAATTTGGTCATTGGCCTAAATTACACTCAGACGGTAATAATTATTTTAGAGGCTAATTACTCTGTCGGTTTTTATAATTTTATCGAATTTTTTATTATATCTCTATACATTTTTTTTAATTGAATTTTTATACGATATTAAATTTGTAACTATGTTCTTATCATGATGACAAAAATATTAGAATTAGCGAAATATTTTCTGTTGATCCTAGCATTTTTGTTATGACAATGACTTAATTATAAAATCTAACATGATACAAGGACCTATAAAAAAATTTATAGAAATCTAATTAAAAATTCAGTAAAATTTGTAGGGAGCGACAAAGTAATTAGAGAAAAGGACAAATAGGTCCCTGACCTTTTGTCGTGCGGACATTTTCGTCCCTGACCATTGAAAAATACTTTTAAATCCCTGACCTTCACAAAATTTGGACAGATCAGTCTCTCGTCCAAATGTCTCCGTCAGGACTGATCCGTCCAAATGCCTCCGTCAGGGACTGATCCGTCCAAGTTTTGTGAAGATTAGGGACTTAAAAGTATTTTTTAATGGTCAGGAACAAAAATATCTGCGGGACAAAAAATCAGAGACCTATTGAAGTAATTAAACTTTATTTTGTTATAATAACCCAAATTTACTTCTTTTTTACTTTTGGATGTTCAACTTATAAGTTGAAATTATTCTAAGGTACTTGATTACTTATATTTCAATAATTTGAATTAATTTTATTGGATATATAAAGGTATGGTTAGTGGGGGAAGGATTGACAAAAGAGGAAGAGATGAAGGCACCAAAAGGAACATTATTTATTCCATACTCTCAGTTCCCTCCAAAGAAATACCGAAAAGATTGCTCATACCATTACACCCCATCAATGGTTGCTCCAAATTCTGTTGAAAATCTTCACTCTTGCGAGGATTGGTTGCCAAGGAGGGTGATGAGTGCATGGCGCATAGCTGGAATAGTACACTCATTAGAAGCATGGAATGAACATGAATGTGGCTACACTATGCACAACATTGACAAGGTTTGGAATGCAACTCTTCAACATGGTTTCCAACCTCTCAATGTCCCTAATCATACAATTACTTAATTAATTATATTACCCCATATACTTAATTAATATAATCAATGCTTTGTGGCTGGGTATTATTCCCAGGTAATGCTAGGTAGACAAAAAAAACAGCCAAAATTTGCCTTATTTAGCATTTATTAATTGTTGCGACAATTAATGAATATTAAATAAGACAAGTTATGACTGTTTTTGGTTGATTTTCTTTGGTTACCAAATATTTTCGATAGTTATTGCCTTACTTTTCTTATTTACAATCAAATTAAGTATGGTATGCTATGTATTGTGCTGAAGTTAATTAATTATAAGCAAGTGATTGATGGCTGGATATTTGGTGGTAGTTATCTATATCTATATATTATGTATGTATGTACATCCGAGATCTACTTCAATCAATATATTTATATGTTGCCTTTCAAATTTCAATTACAATATGGGAACCATGTTAGAATAAATACAATAATGTTTGGAAGATAATAAGAAATTAATCCAAATAACTTAAAGTTATTTTATTTTGTATTAATTAATTATTATTGTTGGAATAATGATATAATTTTAGATATAATAAATGTGTAATTACATGTATATGATTATGTTATGTAGTAAAGTAATTTAGATATTATTGTCTTTTAATATTATTGAAAATCAATTCAAACAACTTAAAATTACTTTAATTAATATTTATTAATTATTGTTAAAATAATAGTGTATTTTTAGATATAATAAATCAAAAACTCTTGATAATTATATTTTTTTATTAATTTTAGCTAGTACAAGTATCAATTTATGTTCAATAAATAAATTTTTTATTAATTTATGTGTATAAATTTTGATAAATATAAATATAAATTATATTGACTTAAGTGGATAAATTCGAATAAATATAAATACAAATTATATGTTTTATCTATATAAATACTTATAAATAAGAGTATAAATTTTTGTTGATAAAATACTGACAAAAAATAATAATATTTATTAATTATATAGTATTACACTGATAATAAATATATAAATATAAATATTATATAAATAAAATTATAGAGGTCAAATATCCAATAAATATCTTTATCTTTCCCTTTACTCCCATTTTTTTAAGACACCCTTTTCATCTCTCTCTCCAGCCACCATATTATTGAGGATAGCAAAGTAATTGACCATAAGAGTGATCAAGAAACTGTTAAAGAAACTGCTTAATGGGTTATTTGTTTTCTGTTTTGTTTTCACTTTTAGACAGTTAATTCATATGTACTGAACTTTAATTTGGGTGAGAGAGGTTGAGTTCATTCTTTGAATTCATTACTCATGTATTGTTACCATTTTCACTCAATGTTAATATTCAATTTATGCTTCTAATTTTATTCATAGTATTTTTTTTCTGATGCATTTCATTGGTCTTTTCTTTTTTTCATGGGTTAATCACAAAATAGTTTTGAATTATTATTTAAACGGTAACAATAATAACCTCTATTTTATTATTGACAAAAATAATTTCGAATAATATAAAAAAATATAAAAAAATGATAATCATAAACAACACAAATAATGAATTAAAAAAAGTCAAATTAAAATTAAAATTCAGATTCTTAACTAATTAATTAATATCAAATTTTAAATTTGAAACATTAGGATTAACAACCAAACACATTCACACTATGTAAAGCTATTTTCAATTCCACTATAACCTCATTTTCGACGTCTGCGGCATAGCCCACACAGTTCCTCTCTGGTACTCCACCGCCACTTGCCGTCGTTATCGGAAACAGCCGTTCAGACGCAGTAGAATGTTGTTGTTCTTCATCACCCCGTTCAGACGCAGTAGAAACCCGCAACACATAGCAACGCCACCGCAAACTCACCTCGCGCTGCTGTCCCACAGCAGTCCGAACCGATGCCGATGCTGTCACAGCGTCACGCTCTGCCGTTGCAGCCTTATGCTGAAGCCGCTATTCATCCTCTTATGGACGAGGTTCTTCTGCGATCGTGAAAAACGAGAAAGCATTTGGGAGAAGAAAATCTGGAGCGGATCACATCTGCCAAGGACACAGCTGGATTCGGTGTTGACACCTTTGAAACGGAAGTCATTTCTTTTCTGTTGGGAATAACAAAACAAAACTCTTTTTTCTTTCTTTCTTACAGAGAAATGAAAATGGTGGGTGATGCTGATGGTGATAGGTAATTTCTTTTCACTCCCACTTTTCTCTTTGAATTGTTGTTCATTTTACTAGATATATGAATAGTTATTTTCATTTTAAAGTGGATGTTTATTTAATTTGGATTGGATTTAACTAGATATAATGAAATTTGCTGGATGTTCATTTTATTAGGTATGTGGATAGTTATTTTTCATTCTAAAGTTGATATTTATTTAATTTGGATTGGATTAAGTCGATATAATGAAATTTGATGAATGTTCATTCAATGACAAACACAGAAAATTATGTTGGGCGCAAAAATAATATACATTATTATTAAAAGATATATTAATCTAAATTCAAAAAATAAAAGTGCACATTAATTATTCGAATTAAAAAAAACAAAAATTGTATATAATAAAATAGAACGAAAGATATTTTTTAAAATATTTTTTTATTATTATTTCTATAAATAAAAAATATATAATCTAAATTAGTAAATTGATCCATTGATTTTAAAAATTTATATGCAACATAATTACATATAATAAAATAGAATGAAAGATAAACAAATAAATAATAAGGATCACTAAATTGAGAATAAAATAAAATACATAAATTTATAAAGAGAATAAACTATAATTGCTTGAATTATAATTTGTAATTAAAAACATCAAAAAGAGAAACAATAAAATTGAAAGATACATAAAGTCATAAAGAGTTATATTAAAAAAATAGAGAATTTAAAATTTATCTTTTGATGAAGAAAAGATGACCACTAGAAAAGGAATAGAAAAAGAAGGTTGAAACTAAGAAGATGATTTAAGAGAATAAAGAAGTGATGACGGTTGGAATTTAAAAATGAGAGAAGACTAAATTTGATTAGGTTAACTAATAGTCAAAATGATAGAAAGATAAAGTGGATTTGAGATTTTAATTAATTTGACTAAATTTATTTGTAATGGAGTCATTTAAAATTTACCGAGTGGAAGGGCCGTCGCTCAACGGATAAAAGTTACTCTAGGGATAACAGGCTGATCTTCCCCAAGAGCTCACATCGACGGGAAGGTTTGGCACCTCGATGTCGGCTCTTCGCCACCTGGGGCTATAGTATGTTCCAAGGGTTGGGTTATTCGCCCATTAAAGCGGTACGTGAGCTGGGTTCAGAACGTCGTGAGACAGTTCGGTCCATATCTGGTGTGGGCGTTAGAGCATTGAGAGGACCTTTTCCTAATACGAGAGGACCGGAAAGGACGCACCTCTGGTGTGCCAGTTATCGTGCCCACGGTAAACGCTGGGTAGCCAAGTGCGGAACGGATATATATATATATATAAGAGTGGGGGCAAAAGCCCCCATATTACACTACCTGGGTCCGTCCTTGTGTTCATTTTACTAGGTGTGTGGATGGTTATTTTCATTATAAACCGACGGTTTGATGGAGAAGAAGCTCGGCGACGCTGAAGCTGGCTGGTGACGGAGGGATTGACAGCTCATGAGGGTTCGGGGAGAGGTATGTAACGGTAAAAGGGTTAGAAGGTGCGTGGAGGTAAAGTGTAAAAGGTGAAAGTAGAGTTTTTAGGAGGGTAATTTGTGATGAACTTTTTTTTTATTTTTATCTTCTGTGGGCAACAAATGCAGCCCATTGTTCATGTATTTTACAATCTTTGTTGTCTACCTAGTTGAACTCTAATTCAAAAATATGCACGAAATAGTCAACCATAAAATGATGCATTCTCCGTTAATGAAAGTGTCTAATGTAACAAATAGAGAAACATATATGGCAAACAGAGATGCCTAGCTGGACTCATTCCCAAATTTTCCAATTCATTAACCCTAATCCTCAATTTTAAAATCAGAATGTGATGTATTTGAATAGAGGTTCAATCATGGATAGAGCTGGAATGAAGCGAAGGTCTGGATCAATGACAAAAGAATGCAATGATAGGTGTGAAGAATATATTTCGAAGTGATACAATGGTACGTGTCTCTGCTTTCTTGTTGGTATTGCTCTGAAATTGAAGATGAATGCTAACTCAGGGAGGTGGTTTTTTTGGTGCCCACTATGGAAGGCAACCATGATTTGTTTTTGCTTTTCAATGGGTCTTCGTTGTTGTTCCTATTTTAATATCTTTTTGGCACCTTTTGATTCATCACTATTATTCATCGCTTGTTAGTTTGTGTTTTTGACAGAATAAAAATTAAAATTATAAATATTTTTAATGTATTGATGAATGGGAAGAGAAATACATGATCAAAGAGGAGGAATGTTCTTGGAACAACAAATTTATGGTCTCTTCACGTGAAAAACTCAAAAACAAGAGCATTAGGAAGCTATCCAAGTTAATGGAGTGTGAGGACATAGTCCCCATAATGTTGCCTGTTTTTACTAAAGATGAAGAAAAAATTGAAGAGAATTAAAATTCTTCTAATCATGATATGTATTGAGGTTGTAATTGACGTCTTCATTAATTTTGTTGCTCTATTTAAGTACTGATTTGTACTAATGCTAAATAGTGGATGAAGAGTAAATGTCAATTATTAGAGTATATTTTGATAACTATGGATATACTAAATTTGGTTGAAACATTGAATGACAACTTTTGTGTTGTATTTTGATGAGAATCTGATGTGTATTATGTTTTTTAAAGTGCAGTAAAACTAAATAGAATACTTATAGTATAAACTTCATAATTAGCATTTAAATATAATATATCTGATCACATTAACAATAACAATTTACATAACATTTATCAACAATTCTCAAAAAGTGAATTAACATTTTCTGTAATTTAAGCATAATCTATGATCAAGTGAAACTATTTAGATGACCTAAGCTAAATAATGTACCATAATAAGTATTAAACATAGTAAAACACAACTTAGTACAATAATTTTCAAAACAACTTACACAATTCATCCAAAAAGCTCATTAACACCTAAAAAAAAGAATACTAAATTAGTTCCACAATATCAAAAGATCCTAATACATTGATTTCATGTACAGCAGTTTAATCTTCCTCAACTTGGAATGTCTCAATTGGCAGTACATTAGTGACCTGGTCTTTACATCTTTATTGTTTTCATCATGCACCTCAAAAACAATATTACCCTTCTTTTGACCCTCATCTTCAGCATTATTGTACTAATCTTCTAGCACCTCATGTTCTCCTTGTCTTTCATCATTAGCACAAACATCTTCATCATCTACCTCTACAACTTCTACCTCATCATCAGATACCTTAATTTGATCTACGTATTCGGAATTTTTTATAACAGGATGCTCAAAATATAAGTGAATTCTATTACCGTTTTTCATAGCTATCTCACACATACTAACAACATTAGCATCCCTTTTAAGCGGTCTTAAACTATTTGATAAGTCAAAATTGGATTCCAACCAATAAACTTTCTTAATCCCAGTGTAACCTAAATCGAGAAATAATCCTTCTTCTACCAGAAATAAATTACAAATATCCACACATATCCTGTCAATGTTGCTAACAGAGTAATAATATTTTCAGAATATTGCCTTCCACCCTTTTGATTGCTCTTTAACTTACCTATGTGGTGCATTATGAATGTTATGAATGATGACATCTGAAATTCCAAGCAAAAAAGCGATACATTTTAATACTAATAAAACTCCAATCAACTGCTAAAATTATTCTTTTGAAACAGGAAAAAAAAAAGAAACTAACTAAACTGTAACCAATGCAATACAACAAACAACTTATATGCTTGAAAACAAAATTTTAACGCCCAAAAATCAACATGGTCACATATTTAGTTGTCATTTTTTTCATCAAAAACCATATAACAACATAAACAACATAAAATTTTTAACGGAGAAGAGAATATGTATACCTTGTCGGATGAACAACAACCAAGATGTGACAATGCCTTTCTAAACCAACGATGCAGCGACGATGGATGGACGATGGTGACTCGATCTGAAGGAGAAGATGGAGAGACGACAATAACTGCAGCGTTAATTCTTTTACTCACTTTGACCCTTTTTTTATAGTGTTAGTCTATTAGAATGTTTTAACTTCTCAATACATTATGGGAATTAGGTTATTAATTGAGGATTAGGGTTGATGAATTAGAAAATTTGAAAATGGGTCTGATTAGACATTTTTATTTGTCACATATACTTCTTCGTTTGTCATCATATCATATATTTTTATTAACGGACAATATATTATTTGACAATTGAACACTTTGTACATATTTTTAAATTATTTAAGATTATTTTTGTTAATAATCAAAATGAGAGTTATTATTATCAATGTTTGAATAATTCAAAAATATTTTTGGTGGTTAATCTTTTTTAATATATGCATCATGCCTTTGGTAGTTAGAGAGGTTAGAATTAAGAGAAAAACAAAAAAATGTCAACCGTGTTGATGATTGAAATTATATTCTATTTATTTTTGTCATAAAATTATTAGTCTCAATTTTTAAATAAATCGAAAAAAAAATATGAATGATTGTAAACTCCTAATTTTTTTTTAACTTGGATGGTTGGAGTTAGTGTCACTCCATCAAAATTCAAAAACGCTAAGACACGTGGCACTTAATTAAAGAGTGATAATCATGTCTGATTCAACTAACCATTTAATTTGACTAATTTTGTTGAAAAAATATCTTATTATAGTGATACGTGCGTGGAAGATGAGATACACAGTGGAAGGAAAAGTTGTTGGATAATTAAGAACACTCTATCATTTTGATAGATAGATTCTGATTGATGGAGAAAGTGGACGAATCAGATTCACATTTTCCACAAATGATTCTCTCTTATAAAACTGGATCCATTTGACGCCGCTCATGCAATGCAACCACAATTTAATTGAATTTTTATTCCTTGTATTTTACATTGACACATACTAAATTGGAAAAAGAAAAATACTAGAAGATAAATAAATTAATTTTGTAATAAGTTCGATCAATTTTTTAATTTTTATATTTTTATTTTTTTATTAAATTTTTTGAGAATAATAATACTATATAATCAATAAATATTATTTTTGTCGGAGGATAAGAAGACAAAACAAAAAACAGATTTTGTTAATTTGAAAAAAAAAAAAAACAGAATCTGTTACTTAACAACTAAGTGGTGCAATAAAAGGGAATTTAATTCCTTCAACATACATCCGTCTCCATAATAATCTTTCTCCTTTTTCCTCTTAACCCTCTTTTCAAGAATAATCCTTTCACACCACTAGACACGATGACATTGACCATACAATAATAATCCCCCCGGACCCCATAATATAATGTTTCTTATACATAAGACATTGCATAGTTGTTCACGTGTGAGATGTGACAATCATAATTTAACCACTAACAAGAGGGGCTTAGCAATTTATAACAACTTTCTTTCTCACAAAATCAGCCTCTCAAGACCAGATTAAATCCACCAGTTCGATGCGGTTAAGAACCGCCACTAAATTGGTCTGATTTAAGATAATAATCGCTAGACAATAATCGATCATAAAAAACTGAAAATTTAGTTAGATGTAAATTTTTAATGACTAACTTATTTAAAATAATAAATTATAAATTCTTTTTAAAAGAATTATATATTTTATACATAAATATATTATTTTATTATATTAGATGTAAATTTTTAATGATTAATTTATTCGATTGGAATAATGAATTTTGTGTGAAAATTAGTAAAGCTAATTTTAGAAAATAAATAAATAAATAAATAATAACTAAATAAAATGAAAGGTAATAAACAATCCTAGTTTATAACCTTAGGATTTTAATGGTTGAAAAAGAAAAGAATTATATACCTCTAATTGATGGATGGTTCATATTGAAGAGACTCACCTATAAATTGAGTTTTTCTTTAATTCATTTCAATCAAGTCATCCAGATAGAATAACATAAGATTTCTTTGAGTAGTTTTCTCCTATATTTGATAGAGAGAAGTATGTTCTCCTTTTGTCAAGAGAGAGTGTTATTGTAGTCTCCTTGTGATAGAGAGAAGTTGTAATTCTCAAAGAAAATTATTCAATTATTTCCATATTTTATACAAATTTCTAATTTTTCATCTCTATATTTTGCTGTGTCATTTGTCTGGTACCTAACAGTGGTATTAGAGCCAAAGGTTGCTGATTAATATATTTTTTTTTCTCCGCTGCGAGTTACCGTCTAAAAAAAAATGGCAGCAAAGTATGAAATTCCAAAATTCAGTGGGAGTAATTTTTCCATATGGAAATTGAAGATAAAAGCCATTATGAGAAAAGACAATTGCGTGACAGCAATTGAAGGTAGACCCACTGGAATTACAGATGAAAAATGGAAGGAGATGGACAACAATGCTGTTGCAAACTTACACTTGGCACTAGCTGACTCAGTTTTATCAAGTGTAGCAGAGAAAAAGACAGCAAAGGAAATTTGGGATGCTCTCACAAAATTATATGAAGTCAAGTCACTTCACAACAAGATATTCTTGAAGAGAAGACTTTATACTCTTCGAATGAGTGAGTCCACATCGGCAACGGATCACATCAACAATCTAAATACGCTATTTTCCCAACTCTCATCGTTGGAATATACCATAGCGGAAAACGAACGTGCAGAGCTCTTACTTCAAAGTCTACCAGATTCATATGATCAGCTAATCATTAACTTAACTAATAATGTTTTGACTGATTATCTTTCTTTTGATGACATGGCTGCTGCGGTTCTTGAAGAAGAATCTAGGCGCAAGAATAAGGAAGATAGATTAGAGAGCTCAAAACAAGCAGAGGCTTTGTTGATGACAAGAGGAAGATCAATGGAGCGTGGTTCCAGTGGGAGTCAAAGTAGACCAAAGTCACAAAGTAAGAAGCAGATCAAATGCTACAATTGTGGTAAGAGAGGGCACTTCAAGAAAGATTGTTGGAATAAGAAGAGTATAGAGAAGGTTACAGAAGGATCAAGTTCTCAAGGATGTGTTGCAAGTACCTCTGATGATGGAGAAATCCTGTATGGCGAAGCAACAATTGGTTCTAAAGGCAGCAAACAGCTCACTGATGTTTGGATTGTTGATTCAGGAGCAACATGGCACATGACTCCTCATCGTGATTGGTTTTGTACATATGAACCTGTCTTAGAAGGATCTGTGTTTATGGGAAACGATCATGCCTTAGAAATTGTTGGAATAGGTACTGTCAAAATAAAAATGTTTGATGGTTCTATTCGTTCACTTCAAGGGGTAAGACATGTGAAGGGCTTGAAGAAGAACTTGTTGTCGATTGGGCAACTGGATGAACTTGGCTGCAAGACCCATATTGAAGGTGGGATCTTAAAAGTTGTTAAAGGAGCTCTTGTGGTAATAAAAGCAGAAAAGATTGCAGCAAATCTATACATGCTTATGGGAGATACTTTGCAAGAGGCTGAGGCATCAGTTGCTTCAACAAGCCAAGAAGAAATGACGATGATATGGCATTGCAAACTAGGCCACATGTCAGAACGAGGTTTGAAGATTCTTGTAGAACGTAATCTCATTCCCGGGCTCAAATCGGTAAACTTACCATTTTGTAAGCACTGCGTTACAAGCAAACAACATAGATTAACGTTTGGTAGATCAACTGCTCGGAGCAAGCACATATTGGAGTTGATTCATTCTGATGTGTGGGAATCGCCGGAGATGTCCCTAGGAGGAGCAAAATATCTTGTATCATTTATTGATGATTACTCTAGGAGGCTATGGGTGTACCCGATCAAGAAGAAGTCAGACGTGTTTGCGATGTTCAAAGAGTTCAAAGCAAAGTTAGAACTTGAATCTGGAAAGAAGATCAAGTGTTTAAGGACAGATAATGGAGGAGAATATGTCGATGGCGATTTTCTAACATTTTGCAAGCAAGCAGGTATTCAACGACAATTCACAGTTGCATATACGCCTCAGCAAAATGGTGTAGCAGAGCGAATGAATAGGACTCTCCTAGAAAGAGCACGAGCTATGTTGCAAACTACAGGTTTAGCTAAGTCTTTTTGGGCAGAAGCTGTTAAAACTGCCTGTTATGTGATAAATCGGTCACCATCAACTGCAATTGGGTTAAAGACACCAATGGAGATGTGGCAAGGTAAGCCACCTAATTATTCTTCTTTACATATATTTGGTTGTCCTGTGTACGTGATGTACAATTCCCAAGAAAGAACAAAGCTAGACCCAAAGTCTAGAAAATGTATATTCTTGGGTTATACTGACGGAGTTAAGGGGTATCGCCTGTGGGATCCCACTGCTCGCAAGGTAGTTGTCAGTAGAGATGTGATATTTGCAGAAGATGAATTGCAAAAGGAACAAGAAAATGACAGCACTGTTAAAGATATAACCACTGTTCAAATAGATGAAAAATGCAGAGAAGGTGATCTTTCTGAAGTAGAACCACAGCACGAAGAACAAGAAGCAGAGGATAATGACATAGAAGTTCGTCGATCCACTCGACAAAGAAGAACACCATCATGGCACTCAAATTATGTTTTGACAAACCATGATGCATATTGTCTTTTAACAGAAGATGGAGAGCCAACAACTTTTATGGAGGCTATGCGCAATCCAGACGCTTCTATGTGGATGACAGCAATACAAGAAGAAATTGAGGCATTACATAGGAACCATACCTGGAAACTTGTTGAACTTCCAGCAGGTTGGAAAGTCATTGGTAACAAATGGGTTTACAAGATCAAACGAGATAGTAATGATCAGGTGGAACGATATCGTGCAAGATTGGTTGTCAAGGGATATGCTCAGAAAGAAGGTATTGACTTCAATGAAATATTTTCTCCAGTGGTGAGACTAACTACTATTAGAGTAGTTTTGGCTATGTGTGTTGTATTTAATTTACATCTAGAACAATTAGATATAAAGACTGCTTTTCTTCATGAAAAACTTGAAGTAGAGATATATATGCTCCAACCAGAAGGTTTTGAAGAAAAAGGAAAAGAAAACTTGGTTTGCAGGTTAACTAAATCTCTGTACGGTCTAAAGCAGGCGCCAAGGTGTTGGTACAAGAGATTTGATTCTTTCATTATTAGCCTTGGATACAACAGACTTAGTTCAGATCATTGTACTTATTACAAGAGGTCTGGTGATAATGATTTCATCATTCTGCTGTTGTATGTGGATGACATGTTGGTGATAGGCCCCAACAAAGATCAAATCTAAGAATTCAAGGCACAGCTGGCTGGGAGTTTGATAAGAAAGACTTGGGACCAGCAAACAAGATTTTAGGGATGCAAATTCACCGAGACAAAAAAGATAGGAAGATTTGGCTATCGCAAAAGAATTATTTGAAGAAGATCTTGCAACGCTTCAATATGCAAGAATGTAAGCCAATTTCAACCCCACTTCCTATGAATTTCAAATTATCCTCAAGTATGTGCCCTAGTAGTGAAGCAGAGAGGATGGAAATGTCTCGAGTACCGTATGCATCAGCGGTGGGAAGCCTTATGTATGCCATGATCTGTACAAGACCAGATATTGCTCAAGCAGTTGCGGTAGTAAGTCAATTTATGGCAGATCCAGGTAAGGAGCATTGGAATGCTGTTAAGAGGATCTTGAGATAGATCAAAGGGACCTCGAATGTTGCATTATGTTTTGGAGGATCAGAATTCATTGTCAATGGATATGTCGATTCAGACTTTGCAGGTGATCTTGATAAACGAAAATCTACTACAGGCTATGTGTTTACACTTGCAGGAGGAGCTGTAAGCTGGCTATCTAAATTACAGATTGTTGTGGCTTTATCTACTACAGAAGCTGAATATATGGCAGCTACACAAGCATGCAAGGAAGCTATTTGGATCCAAAGGTTGATAGAAGAACTCGGGCACAAACAACAGAAGATTTCTGTGTATTGTGACAGTCAGAGTGCCTTGCACATTGCAAGGAATCCTGCCTTTCATTCAAGAACAAAACACATTGGAGTACAATATCACTTTGTTCGGGAAGTAGTAGAAGAAGGAAGTGTTGATATGCAGAAGATTCACACTAAAGACAACCTAGCAGATGCCATGACAAAACCAATCAACACAGAAAAGTTTGAATGGTGTAGATCCTCATACGGCCTATGGAATACATGAGCAACATGAATTTTGAAAATTTATCAAAATTAGCTTTAAGTGGGAGATTGTGAAAATTAGTAAAGCTAATTTTAGAAAATAAATAAATAAATAAATAATAACTAAATAAAATGAAAGGTAATAAACAATCCTAGTTTATAACCTTAGGATTTTAATGGTTGAAAAAGAAAAGAATTATATACCTCTAATTGATGGATGGTTCATATTGAAGAGACTCACCTATAAATTGAGTTTTTCTTTAATTCATTTCAATCAAGTCATCCAGATAGAATAACATAAGATTTCTTTGAGTAGTTTTCTCCTATATTTGATAGAGAGAAGTATGTTCTCCTTTTGTCAAGAGAGAGTGTTATTGTAGTCTCCTTGTGATAGAGAGAAGTTGTAATTCTCAAAGAAAATTATTCAATTATTTCCATATTTTATACAAATTTCTAATTTTTCATCTCTATATTTTGCTGTGTCATTTGTCTGGTACCTAACATTTTGTGAGGTTATTTGTGAAACATAACTCTTTTTTTGGTAAACTAAAGAATGCTTGTTAAGGATATTTCGGAATGGAATTTGGCAAAACATATACAGAAGGTTAAAAATTGGAATTTGAGAGTTTCTATTCTTTTAATTTAGAGAAATACAAATAGTGTTACAGATCGTATAACTAAAGCAGCACGCAGACATTCACTCGAATTATTAGAGTCAATCATAGAATGAGTTTCAATATTTAATAAATTTAGATATAAGCCTAATCAATTAATTTGGTTTTATCTCTATTTTTTTTCTTTTTTTTTGGTTTAATCACACAAAAAAATGGAGGAGCCAGTGACCAATACCCAGCTAGTAGCCACCCGACAAATTTTGTATTCGAACTAGGCATGGCAAAAATCCCCGGCGGGGCGG
Source organism: Arachis duranensis (assembly GCF_000817695.3). Classification (NCBI taxonomy): domain Eukaryota; kingdom Viridiplantae; phylum Streptophyta; class Magnoliopsida; order Fabales; family Fabaceae; genus Arachis; species Arachis duranensis. The sequence goes on along the minus strand of NC_029773.3, from coordinate 910,777 downwards.
GTATCCGCGGGGATTTACCCGCCGGGGAGCGGATATGGGGGTGATTTTCACCCGCGGGGACGGGGGACAGGGCCCCGTATAATAAACGGGGCAGGGGCGGGGATAGAGGTCCCCGCCCCGTGGGGACCTGTTAAATCCCCGTTTGTATGAAAAGACAAAAATACCCCTAATATATATATATAACATGTAGGGATATGGAGTCCCCGTTACCCGTGGCGGGGATGGGGACTGGATATGGAGGCCGGGGACGAGGGCGGGGGGCATGTCCCCGCCCCCGTGGGTACCCGTTGCCATCCCTATTTAACTATATATATAATACCTAACCCTAGCCGCCACATTTAGCCATTCATAAATCACACATGCTTCCCTAATCCCTATCCCTGCTTCAGAGAGTGAGAGCTCCTTTCCTCCCCATTCCTCCTCAAGTGCTCAACCCATCGCCCCCTCCTGTCTCTTTCCTGCCGACCGCCGACCGCCGATCGCTGCCTTCCACCCTCTGGGTCCTTCAGCGCCGCAATCAAGTCTCCTCTCTTGTCCACTCCTCCTCAAATTTCAAACCCCCAGACACCCGCAGTTCAACTCTCCGCCAACAGACCTCCCATCCTCTGGGTCCTCAGCACTGCTTCCTACCCCAAACTCCCTGAGTGGCTTGGTCGCTCACTGCAGGTGTTGGGCTCACCGTCGCGGGCTCACGACAACGTCATCTTCTTCTCCTGGTCGCGGCACACTCAGCAACATCGTCGTCTTCTCTTGGTCACGGCAGACTCGTCGTCGATCGTCATCGCCGGTCTTCCCCTTTTCTCTGTCGGGTAAGTCAGCCTGTGATTTCCGATTAGGTTAATTGGATTTCTTAATTTCTGATTAGGTTAATGAATTTCTGAATTTTTGATTAGGTTAATGAATTTCTGAGTTTTGAATTTCTGAGTTTCTGATTAGGTTAATGAATTTCTGAATTTCTGATTAGGTTAATGAATGTTTGAGTTTTGAATTTCTGATTAGGTTAATAAATTTTTGAATTTCTGATTAAGTTGATGAATTTCTGTGTTCTGAATTTCTGCTTAAGTTAACAAATTTCTGATTAGGTTAATCTGATTCCAATTCTAAATTTCTGGTTTATAATTTATATTTTTGAGTTAGGTTGATATGATTTTGATTTCTGATTCTAATTTATATTTCTGAGTTAATCTGAAGTTAGGTTAATCTAATTCTGATTCTGAATTTCTGATTTTTAATTTATATTTCTGAGTTAGGTTGATGTGATTTTGATGTAGGATTCAAACAAATCGGAATCTACCATCATTACCAGAGGATTTACCTGTCGGAGAGCGGATATGGGGGTGATTTTTATCTGCGAGGACAGGGACAGGGCCCGTATAATAAACGGGGCAGGGGCGGGGATAGAGGTCTCCGCCCCGTGAGGACCTGTTAAATCCCCGTTTGTATGAAAAGACAAAAATACCCCTAATATATATATATAACATGTAGGGATATGGAGTCCCCGTTACCCGTGGCGGGGATGGGGACTGGATATGGAGGCCGGGGACGAGGGCGGGGGGCATGTCCCCGCCCCCGTGGGTACCCGTTGCCATCCCTAATTCGAACGTAGCAATTACCATCAATGAATAAGAGACTTTCCATGCAATAAGAACAGTGGTAATTTGCTAGCACAATCAATGCTCAATCCACAATTAATTTAGGTTATTATTAGGGTGTGTTTATTTGAATTCACTTGTCCAAGCAAGTATCGAAATTATTTGAATCTAATTTTTTTGTTGGAATAATTTATTAATTAATAATAAATTTTTAAATAAAATTTAAATTCATAACGAATTAATTATTTTTCTATCAAGTCCGAATATATCACAAGAAAAAAAAAGTCAAAGCTCAATAAAACGAATTAATTATTTTTCTATCAAGTCCGAATATATCACAAAAAAAAAATCAAAGCTCAATAAACCTCGTATTCTTCTGATCGCAACCGGTCGAATTTGAACCTACGATCTTTGAGATGAGAAAGGGGAGATATGCCATATGAACTAAGGCTCATTGGCAAATCTCGTATTCTTTGTTCTAGTCCTCATGATAAGATGTACACCGGGCTTATCACAAACCTGCCACGTAACTCAAAGATCAATCAATTTTGCTGGTACCCGGCCCAGTATTAATTAATTATATTGCTTAGATTTTTTTTTTTTTACCAAAGATAGAAGACTCAAACCCGTAACCTCTTAATTAAGTATGGGGAGATTATACCATTTGAGCTATAGTTCATTGGCAATTATATTGCTTAGATTAGATGGGAAAATAATTTAATTTGCATACCCTATGATTAAGAAAATACCGTGTGTTGAATTTAGGCTATGAGCATGGGTGTTCACCAATTAAAAAAAATAATATGTTTTTTATGAAAATGATTGTGAGGAAGATCACATGCATTAAATAAATAGTGCAAACAAGCTTTTCACGAAGAACACGACACTTAATAATTAGTTGAAAGGGAAAGTAGAGAAATTGAATCAAGGACCATTACATAGTCCCTCAAATTAGTTTTATTGGAGTTTAAAACTCCTATATATTCAAATAACAACTCCTCCCTCCAATATTTAAGAATTTGGCTTCTCTAACCTAATCTCATTTCATGTTCTTTTTTTATTATTTCTATTTTTACTTTTTATTTTTATATACAACAACAACAAAGTCTTGTCCCACTAAATGGGGTCGGCTACATAAATCAAACAACGTCATTATGCTCTGTCATGTATCATGTCTACAAAGAGACCGTTTATATGTAGATCTCGTTTGACCACCTCATGGATGGTCTTCTTAGGTCTTCTTAGATCTTCTTCTGCCTTTCGTCAAAATATATTACTGTTTATTTAAAAAAAAAATTTGTGTCAAAAAATTATTTTTCTAAAAAAATTAAACTTATTTAAATAAACATAAATGATGATATATATATAAAAAAATTCTCACACAAGAATTTCTTTTTATTTTGGATTTAAAACATGAATTATGCACAAATTTTTTTCTTTTTTTTTTTATATCTTATATTTAATTTTTTCTTTTAGAGACAATAAAATCAAATATTGTGACTTTTTGGCCATATAAATTCTAATATTATATTATAAAATTATTTTTCTCAAAAACTTAAGTTCTTAGGTAAACAAACATGAATAATTACATATATAACAAATTATAATAAACATATAAATTATATTGTAAAGATTTGAACCAAAATAATGTTAATATATGAAATAATATAGTTTTACATCAAACTAAACGGATTATTAATTTCAAAAATAATGAGGAACCAATTTAATAGTGTCTACTATTGCATTTAAATGTTGCTTTGTTATTCATCAATTAGATATGGTCATTAGATTGATCTTTAAATATGACAAATAATGGTTGATTTAGTGATCAATATGCTAAATTAATAACTAATTTAGTGAAAAAAAAAAGAAAGTCGTGTTCCTTTATTTATATAAGTAGTCTAAAAACCCTTAGGGAAAAGGACAAATTAGTCCCTGAGCTTTTAAATCGTGGACAAATCGATCCGTTAAGATCAAAAAATACTAAAACGCCTCTTACCATTCAAAATGTGTGACGGATCGATCCTTCCGTGCAAAATGATGTGCCAGACGTAACGGAGAGGGGTGACTTGTCGCTTAGTTGGCGTGTGTTGGGCCTAGGTGGCAAGACGGGACCGTTGAGGGATGTTGGTGTGCCCGTTGGGAAAAAGTCTTGGACAAATACGTCCTTATGATTAAAAACGACGTCGCTTTTCTGTTTGCCCTATTTCTTCAAATGGAACTCCTTCGCCATTACCGTTGTTCATTTCTGTGACTGGTTGAGTGTGGGGACATTGTGCAAGCTTAAATGGCCAATGACGGAGCCTCCTTCAGCTCACGACGAGTTCGACTGCCGCCAACCGTGAAATGCGTGGAAGCTTCAGAGGAGAAGGACGAGATTGCTCTGATGTGTAAATGCCGTGTGTACGCCATATTGTACAAATCGAGGACGACGACGAACCCCAATAGATTGTTCTTTGGGTGTCCATTCTTTAAGGTATGTTGGTGATTTTATTTGGTCAGTTTGATTATAGGGGAGTTGATTAAGTTCTGTTTGTTTTGGAACGATGAACATGCAGCTGAAAAATCCCAGTCACTGCAAGTTCTTCTTATGGCTGGATGACCATCTTTCAACAATAAGAGTCCTTGAAAAGTTTACTACGGAGAACGAGGTTGATGATTTGAAAGTGTATCTTGGGAAGAAGGTAGTGGAACAAAAGGTGATTGATTTGGAGAAGAAGGTGTTGTATCTAGAGAGGAAGAAGAATGTTAATCTGTATTTGGTTATTGTAGCAGTAGTTTGTGTAATGTTTGCTTATGTCATAGTCAATCTTGGCTGAGAAGTAGGTAAAAAAAACCTTGTAATGTAGTATGGGATGAGTTTCGGGATGAGTTTCCATTTTGTTGTATGCTATTCGAACAAACAATGTTGTAAGGTAAATTATGATATGTGCAGCAAAGTCATTGCCCTAAGCAAGTGAGTGACATAATTATTTAGAGACATCATTATATATGTAAAGCATAATTTAATCTCATGAAAGAGTTGTTAATATTGACAAAAGAAGTCAAGTACATGTCAACTGCCATAGTAAGGCATAACTTAAGCCTGACAGCTATAGCTAATCACATTGTTTTCAAAAAAGAGTTGCTTAGCAAAATAAAAGTGTTTCTCAAAAAGGGGATGAGGTCATGACTAAAGTCTAAACATGTAGAATTAACTACTTGGCTTGTCTAGTCCTGGAGTGGGGATGAACTTAAACAGCCCTTGGGTTGCTTTGCCTGCTGCAGCCAAAGTCTGTGGAGATGCTCCTGATGCAGTTGGTTGTTGTGGAGAGGGGAGATGCTGCTCACTCTGGACAGGTGGTACAGGCTGCGAGTGTTTATATGTCACAGTCTTCCTCCTAAATGGTTGCTTAGGCCTGAATGTACCTCGTGCCGGGCGTGATGTAGACTGGGCTGGGGGCTTGAATGGTGCTTTTGGAGGCACTGATTGTGTCTGAACTGCTGCTACTGAGGGACCAAATACTTGCTCATTCATCGATGCAGTGTTTGCATTGGAATTACCCTGCATGAAGGTCGAAACAAGTGTGAAATGCAATGCAACCAGCAAGCAACAACAATGCAATGTCACCAAGATTGTTACCTCATTAGCAACAGACTCATTAGCAGAATTTTGTTCAACATGATGAGGATTCGTAGCAGCAGGGGGACTGTCTTCGATAATCTGAGATGAGGCATTGTGTAAAATGTATCCAGTTAGTTTAAACAGTCTCAGTAAAGCACAATATATCATAAGACATTTAAAACCTTGAATCATGAAAATATAGACAAATAGATCCCTAACTAATAATAAAATAGACACATAAATCCCTGAGTTTATTGTCGGGGGGACAATTACATCCCTGTGAAACTAAGTATTACCTCTTTCTCGGGGGCTGACTGTGACAAAGGTAGAACCACAAGTGATTGAGAGTCCTTGGCCTTTGTTTTTGGTTTTTTTGTCTTTGGCTTCCAGTTTGGGTTGGATGGGGCCCCTTTGCATGTCTTGTAGTTGTGTCTCCTCTCACCACACTTGCTACATGTGACATAGAAACTCCTCTTCAATTTGTCCCCATCAATGACAGCCTCAGCTGGGTCTTTCTGTCTGTTATGCACCTTGGGACGTCCAATTGGCCTTTTTAACACAGGTGGAGCAGGCTTAGTAAACTCAGATCTTGTCCAGTATTCCTCACTCGTTACCGGCTGGATGAAGTGCTCGTATGTCTTTCTAATGGATTCCATACATAGCCATGGATGAACATAATCATCGGGATTATCATGCCGTTTTCTGATTGCTGCTATAGCATGAATGCACGGCATCCCTTCACAGCAGGACAGCGGTTTCACAACAACAAAATGGCGTAAACATGACTAAGAGTTGAATGAACTAATATAAATTTACAGCATGGCTAACAGGTTCACAACATACTTAATATCAACACAATCACAGCATAGTTAAAATCAACACAATCACGGCATGTTAATTAGATTCACACCAAGCATGTATTAGATTCACAGCATGGTTAACATCATCTATGAGTAAAATTAAAAATCACATCAACTATGAATTCACAGCAGGCTTAAATTAAAAGAATACACAGCATGGTTATGTTGAAATTCAGGAACCCTGACTAACCTGTGAGTTGCCATTTGTTACACGAGCAGCTGTGTTTGATCAGATCCACATCAACTTTGGATCCCTTGTGAGTGACTTCAAACCGTTTGCGCTCATTATCACCAATCCAATTTGTTGTCCATTTGTTGCTTGGTTTGATAAGCCTTTGTAGCCTTTTCTCCTGCACTGGTGCCAGTTTTCCCTCATGAGTCCCCAGAAGTTTCTTGTGTTGAACCATTCGCCGCATCACGTAGCACCGTAACTCCTCGCACATTGTAAGTATGGGCTTGCTTCTGTACTTCACCACCTTTGCGTTAAACGACTCGCACATGTTGTTTGTTAGGTTGTCGACCTTGGGACCATGGCTAAAGTATGCTCTAACCCAGGTAGCAGGTTCAAATTTCATGAGATAGGCCCAAGCATCCTTGTTTACAACTTTGAGTCTTTCCATGGTTGCCTTGAACTCTGATATGGTTGTGCATCTAGCACATTCCCACACAATTTCTCTTATATGCAGATCCTTGAATCGGTTTATAAAATTTTTCCACATATGCATCACGCAGTTTCTAACATGTGCACCAGGCATTACCTCCTTCAGTGCAGGTAGCAGTCCCTAACAACAATGAAGGCATGAAGCAATGTTTACAATAATATATAATACAGTGAATGACTAAGACAACAAACACGAAATGACAAAAAAGGAACTAACCTTCTGTTGATCCGACATAAAATTCCAACCGTGGTTTCCTACATCACCAATATCCTCCTGTAAGCATGTTAGGAACCACTTCCAAGATTCTTTGTTCTCGGATCTTGCAACTGCGTATGCAACCATGTAAAACTGGTTGTTGGCATCCTGTGCAATGGCAGAAAGTAGTTGTCCCCCATGGTATGTTTTAAGAAATGCTCCATCTAGGTGGATCAATGGTCTGCAGCCACTTTTGAATCCCTGTTTGCATGCCTCAAAACAAACATATAACTTGTCAAACATAGGGGCTGCTTGAGGCTGGGGGATCAGGTCTAGCAATGCAGAAGATCCAGGCTTACTTCTATGTATCTCTAATAAGTAATCCCTCAATTTGCCATACTGTTGCCTTTCGTTACCCATCATCCTATCCCTTGCCTCCTTCACAGCTCTATACACCATCTTTGGGTGTGCAGTAAGGTCAAAGTCCTCTCTTAGAAAATCAATGGCTTCATGGGTTGTCATATGCGGGTGCGTTGCCATCCTCTTCTCCACCTTTTTACTGATCCAATGTTGATCAGCGGCGTTACTTCCAAGATTTCTTGCACAAGTGTGCTCGTTTCTATACGTCTTGACTTGGAAGCATTGTAGTTGCCGATTGTAAGACAAGTGGGCAATCCAACCACACTCTTCATCCTTGCACCCAACCCTAACTCTTTCCTTGTCATTCTTGATCTAAACCAACTCCCGGCCTTCAGCAATGAAGGTATCCTTTACCACCTCTTTGAACCTCTCAATTGTTGCAAATCTTGTTCCAAGCTCAAATCTTCCCTCTCCGAAACTATATTGGTCATTGAACTCAGGCCAATGATGTTCGTTTCCCTCATCATCAAAAGAGACATGTGTATGCAGCTCCTCAGATTCATACTCCCATACAATATCATCACCATCAGTTTCTACATCACTCACGTAGTCTACTAGTGATGGCTTTGGTCCTCTGGCCCTATTGGGCTCCGTTGCAGGCCTAGGTATATTGGGCTCCCCTGCAGGCCTACATCCACTGGGTTGTCCACCAGGCCCACCTGCCTCGGGCTCATGGACAGGCCCTTTCTTTCTTGCAGCAGACCTTGTTCTTTGGGACACACGTCGCGCTTGCTTCCCGGTTTGATTACTTGACAAAGAATACATAGAACTCATCAGTATCTTTGTTTGTCATCTTTGCTTGACGCATCTGGTTGATGCCTGCATCTCCCCTCAGAACATGCAGCCCTGACTCCATATCCTTGCTCTTTGGATCATACCAGTACGCCTCCTTGTATGATTGATATCCCAATCCCTTGAACAGTATTATCAAATCACCGAAATTTACAAAATCCAAGTCCATGGGGGGAAACCTCTCAACCTTACCATCCACATAAACTAACTCACCATTCGGAGCCCGTTGAAAGTAGCCCCCGTGATGGAAAATAGGAATCACGAAAATATCTACCATCTGCATCATTGTTTGACTCAACGATTACCATTAAGCATTAGCAAATAAACAACTACCTAAGCCATAAACCACACACAACTCATCTTCCATGCCCCTCCCAACACTACATTACACCTAAACCCCAACCCACGACATGCAAAGCAGATAACGTTCGAAAGTAAATATCACATTCAGTTTCGCAGTAAAGGTACTTACCACTACCGATGACACCCGCAACTCCACCAATGAAGCTTCATTGGCGCAACCTTACACGAAGACAACGACGGGAAGAAGATCAATCGTTTTTTTGGAGGAAAAAGATCATACATATGTGTGCTAGGGCTTCTTTGGAATTGTGTATGATTGAAATGGGCTTCTTTGGAATTCTGACTACAGCCAACGTTCTAAAAGCGACGTCGTTTTCAATCATAAGGACGTATTTGTCCAAGACTTTTTCCCAACGGGCACACCAACATCCCTCAACGGTCCCGTCTTGCCACCTAGGCCCAACACACGCCAACTAAGTGACAAGTCACCCCTCTCCGTTACGTCTGGTACATCATTTTGCACGGAAGGATCGATCCGTCACACGTTTTGAATGGTAAAGGACGTTTTAGTATTTTTTGATCTTAAGGGATCGATTTGTCCACGATTTAAAAGCTCAGGGACTAATTTGTCCTTTTCCCAAACCCTTATTTATGTTTACAAAAAAATAACCCTTATTTATTAGTTGTTGAAGAAAAATAATGGAAGAAACTTTTATGTAAAATTAGGCAAATATTATAAACAAACTTACAATATTAGCTGCGTATGTATCTTAATTGATTTTATATAAAATATATTGTAATTTAATTATAAAATTGTTGAATTTAATTTATTACTTAAGCAAAAAGACTAATGTAAATAATTGAAAAATAATGATCGAGTATATCTAAACTATCTATGAACAAATTATTATATGAATAATAAAAATTAGTGGACCACTTATTTATTTATGTTATGGACAGAACATAGGCACTAATGTGGCTAACCGTTTCATACTAAACCGTTCATTTATGAGGGGAATGTGTTAGAGAATTGAAAAAATGATATCATGGCTTGGTGAATAGTATTTTTATAAGAGTGATGATCGAAAGTTAGTTAAAAAATAATTACAATATAAAAATATTATATAAAAATTTTATTTTTTTGATAAGCAAGTGATATATATTTCTTTATTATTTAGTCTCTTTATTATTTATTATTTTACTGTATGTTTGGAGTCATTAATGTTCTTTTTAAAATTAATTTCAGTTTTTTCTAAATCAAATTTTTAACATCTCTTAATCACATTATTATCCATTAAAATGCAATAATTTTTTGTAAAAAATATGGAAATTAAGTTAAAAATTTTTAACAACTTTTACTATACAACTTATATTTTACATATAAACTATTAAAAATATAAAATAAAATATAAAATATAAGCAAAAATTAAAAAATAAAATTTTAAAAATAATTATTAATTCGTCATATTAAAATCAATAAATAAGCATACATATGAATATTAAATAAAAATATTAAAATAATTAAAATCATGACCTATTAATACACATGTGAGATAATTTAAAAAATACAATAAGACGTATAGTTTAAAATTTGATAATATTAATTATAAAAATTTATTAATTATAAACATCATAGGTATGAAATTATGAATATTATGAGTATAAATTATAGATGTTATTAATATGAAATAATGGATATTATATGTATGAATTTATAGATGTTATGAGTAAATTTATCAATTGAATAAATTAATTTAAGAATTTGATATTTTTTTTAAATTCAACTATGATCAAATTTAAAAACATATGTGTTAACTTTATAGTTACTTATGCAATAATTAAAAAATGATATGTGTATGGACGTAATATCTAATAAATATAAATTTAATTTTTAGATGTTAGTTGTATGTAATTATGGATGTTATGTATATGAATGTATGAATGTTATGTGTATGAACTTAGTTAGTACAACGATGAAGATGACATCATGGTAATTCTTCAAAAACAGAATGAGGCATTAGCTCAGAAGAGGAAATTAGCGAAGCAGAAAGAGAAGGCGCAACAATGTAGACCCAAAAATCTCAAAAAAGGTGTGTAAAATAGTTTTAAAATGATTTTTAGCTTTTAGAATATTAGGGGGTTAAGGGGCGTTAGGAAATTGAATATGGTTGAAATTGAGATGCAAGTTGTGACTAAGTTTGATGTAATACATATTTGGGGGAGTGATGTTGTGGGGTGGGAGTTTGTAGGGTCGGAAGGCATATCTGGAGTCTGTTGTTAATATGGGATAACATGCAATTTAAGATGAATAATTATTACAAAGGAGAAAGATGGTTATGTGTTGAAGGAGTGCTTTTAAAAAATGAGTTCAGCTGTGCATTTTGTTTAGTATATGATGTTCATACTAGGATGGAGAAATTGACTGTGTGGGAGAAACTGAACTTTGTAACTGGGTTATGTCAAGATTCGATATGTTATATGTGAAACTTTAATAAGATCATACAAAATAAAGAGAAGAAAGGTCAGGACAGGTTAATAGTGTCAGCACCAGAATTTAGGTATGGTGTGATTGGCTATCTGATTTTGGGAGGTTGTGGTCTATTCAAAGTTCACTGAAAAAATATTTTGAGAGTTGGATAGGCGGTGCTAATAGAAAAGAGGAGCGTAACAAGTGGCTCTTTCTTACCAGTTATTTGGAATGTGTGGTTAGAAAGGAATGTGCGGATCTTTAATAACAAAGAATCCGGAATAAAAGAGGTGCTTCACAGATCCTTGACCAGTTAGAGGGATTGGTGTAACTTGGATCTCTGTTATTGTTGATGGCAATGACGGAGATAATATTAGGGATTTTTCTTAGGCTTTTTTCTTTGTTTTTGACGGTTGTGTCTCTGTTTGAGATTCTATCGCTCCACTTTATTGTGTTGAGCTCTTTTGTTAAAAAAAATTAGTTTATTACCATACCTCATCAAAGTCAGTGTGGTTTTCTATATTCTCGAAAATTGGTTGACAGACAACAACCTCATCGGATGAGTCCGTCTGTTGTTCAAATTCTTCATCAGCACTTTCTACCATAAGTACTGTATTAAGATCGAATTCAAATGTCATACTATTTGCAATGATAAACCGACTTCTTGTAAAATTCTTTGGCTTATACACTATTGTGCTTGCAACGGTATTAGAGTCATTATTTTTGAATGATCATAATTGAATTAATGGAAAGTATATATTACAAAGAATCAAGTGCAATATATAAAAATTAAATTATAAAAAAAATATTAAATAGTAATTACAAGAATGGCTAATAGTTAGGGATATGATATTATAATTATTTAATAAGTGAGCTGATAAGAATATGATAAGTAAAATGATAAAAAAGTAAAATAAAAGATAAAACTATTATTAAGTGATATAAATGAAGTAAATTATGAAAAATTTTAGCTAATTATGGCCGAAAAATTTTTATTACCAAATTTTTGTCTATAATAAATAGTAATTTATATTAAAAAATAATATCTTTTTATAATAAAAAATAAAGACATTATATATAATGCATACTTCTTTAAAAAATTTAGTTATAATAATTACTCTTCACCAAAGAAATTTTTTTGAAAAGAGAGAGAAATTTACAACGGCTGAATTTGTTTTCACATAAGAAAATTGACAACTAACACGTGCCATGTTATTATTGAATAAAAGAAATTACTTTACTTTTAAGGAGTGGTTTTTTTAATATAATCGAACCAATTGATTTTTTTTTAATTTTGCAACAGAATCACTCATTAAATACAATTTAATGTTTTTTTGTTGAACTACAATATGATACGAGTAAAAAAAAAAAATCATTCTGTATCTTTACGGAAAGAGAATTATAGTTAGGGTGAGTACGAATTTTAAGATAAAATTAGAACTGAACCAATTAAATTGTAATTGTTTCGGTTTGATTTGAATTTGTATTTTTTTTTTGTGTATCCAAACTAAATCAAACTGATTAAAAACAGATTAGTTTGGTTTGGGTAATTGAGTATCTGATGAAACAAAAATTCATAAAAAAATATAAAAAATAAAATTTTTATCTTAAAAATTTTGTAAGTATAATAAACATGTAATATTAATAGAAATAATATAAACATATTAAACACTAAATACACTAAAAATTAAACACATTAAAATCCAAACATATTAAACGCTAAAGATATTAAAATCTAAACATATTAAAAGATATGCATATTTTTTAAATTTTTATTTTTTATTTAATTAATATATGATCGGATCTACGGATTGGTTCTGATTTCGCACTTCCAGAACCGTTACCCAAACCAATTAGTAAAGAGAGTCATTGATTTGGGTCGGATTGGACCCGATTACCTATTAGTTCTAGAACCAATTTAATTAGTTCGATTCGGGTTCGAACGGGTAATCGGATATCTGCGATCCATACTTACCCCTAAATGTAGTCATCTTTATATAAATAACTACTTAAAAAATAACAAAAATAAAAAAAATAAAAAAAATATATATGTAATTGAAATAACACAGTATGACTGCAAATGTAATACTTCTTTGGTATTGTGTCCAATAAATTTTTGGTCAATCCATATACACGTACAAAAATCTAGGGATGCAAATTCCAAATTGAAAAACGAAGATTATATTTATAGAAATGAAGATTTATGATAATCTAATTGAACGTCTAAAATTTAATACCAAAAAAACATTCAAACACCATAATAAGAGAATTTAGTTGTGTCAACAGCAATAACGTCGATGTTGGTAGTTATTTTTAAGTTATAGGAGATAATATAATAATTTTTTTTAACAACATAAATAATAGGTCTTAAATTTGACTATTATTAGATATTAACTACTCATGTCACTAATTAAATATAAGATTAATTTACTTTTTTAATTTCATTTTTTACATTGTTCAACAATATTATTCTTTACTTATATTTTTTCTTATTTTTATCAACGGACAACGGCTCAACCACAAGTAAAATTATGTGAATAAATGACCCATTCAAAAAATTTGGTCTCAATTCACTAATGGGTTAAACTCTCGGTAATATTAAAATAAATATAGTCATGACTTGACCATTAATAATAAAAAATTATTAAAAAAATAATTAAAAACAATTTATATTTATAAGTCATTGATAATAAATAAAATTTGTTTTTTATTTAAAAATAATTTGTATTTCCGTTGATAATAATTAAAAACAATTTTTAATTCATGAAATAATTAATTTACCAACATTCGAACAATCGATAAAATTAATTTTTTAATTATTATAATTACATCCATTCATTAATTTTTTAATTATTATAATTACATCCATTCATTATAATTTTTAGTAGCATAGTAACTTTATTTTTGGATAAAGCTTTTCTAACATGAGATTCGGTAAAATAATAAAGTAAAAGATTAATTATTTTTAAATAAAGATAATAAGACTCATATATAAATTATAAATTTAAGAGTGACTAACCTTTCCTTTGATCTCTTTATCAATTTTACTATTAATAAGACTAGAGAAATATTATATAAAGTTATCTTATATAATATCAATAATTAAATATTTATTATATCTAAAATTATATAATTATTTTAATAATAATTAATAAATATTAAATAAAATAATTTTAGACAACTTGAACTGATTTTTATCATCTCCCATCTTATACATTAGAAAAAGTATGAGGAACTAATTGAATACTTGTATAATGTGTACAATGGAGGTTTATGGAGTATTAGAGATATAATCATTAGTGTTATCTTTTTTCATCAGCCAAAACTTTTAGGAAGAGTGGTATCATGACATGGTATTAGAGCGCTAAATTTTAAAGGTCAAGAATTATACAAATAGTCCATTGTCTCCCTAACGGGATCCCATGCATTATTGTTTCGCCATATTTAAATTCTTTGCTTTTCTTCCTTATTTAAGAATGCGAACAAGGACGCCATGCATGGGCCACAGGGAGGTTTTGAATATTGAAAATATCTTAAACTCTCATAAATATATGTTTATATTTTTTCGGCCGCTATAAATAGAGCTACCAATATACCCGAGTGATTCCAAGATGTTATGAGCAAAGCTTCACATCACACACAGCTCAAGCATTTGCATCACGAAAGATATGGCGTCCAAACCTGGCATTCTCACTGATTGGCCATGGAAACCTCTTGGAAGTTTTAAGGTTTCATCACTTCTTATTATACCTATCTTATGTTTATCATATCATAGTATATATTATAAACCCCATAATAAGTCTTTGAATTCTTTTTCATCTTTGAGTTTTTTCGTTAGAGATCTTAACATACAAATTTTATGGTGTGATGGAAGATATTCTTATAAGGGCTAAATCTTTGGTTCATGAATAAAATAAACATTACTCATAGGATACCAGGGATAATAAACATCTCATGTCATAAAATCACTCATCCCAAAAACTTAAGTTGATTTTGGAGTTCACCAAGGATCGAACTCTTGATCTTTTAAATTTAGAATTCTAATACCATGTCATGAATCCACTCATTCCAAAAACGCAACTTGACAGGATAATGTAACACTAATAGTCATATTTATAACACTTCCTAAACCTTCATTGTACACATTGTACGCTTAGTCCATTGACTCCCTATATTTTCTCTTCTTATAAAGACATCTTTATATTAATAAATTAAACAGTCAAATATATTCAGTTAACGATTTATAATATCATTTTCATCGTGTGTTTTATTATCATGTAGAGATCATGCATTACAATATATTTTATTTTATAAAAAAAAAAACATAATTTTTGTTTGTTTGTTTTGTGATGATATGGAAAGTGGGTGATTTTGACACCATGGATAGCACACAGCACCTACTCTTTCATAACGAAGGATGAAAATGAAAGAGACATTGGATACTTTCTAATATTTCCATATATGATGGTGAGAATGCTCCATGATCAAGCTTGGATCACTCTTTCTCGCCACAGAACCTCCATAGGCAAAACCAGAATCCTTGACAAAGGAATTGAGTTTGAACAAGTTGATCGAGAAAGCAATTGGTTAGTGCAAGTACTGTTACAGATCCAATTAACTTAATGTAAAATTGATAATCGAGAGTTGTTAAATTTATTAAATTATTTAACAATTTTTTATTTTCAATTTTATATGAAATTAATTGCATATGAGTTTTTACTATATCTAATATATAAGAATGATTCTAGTATAATTATGTTAGCATAATTACGGTGATTATAATATTTTAAAAATATTATTAAAATTAAAATAATATTTTTAAAAAAATATTATTAAAAAAATAACTAAAATATAAAATATAATATTATAAGATCAATATAATTTATTTTTTTATCAACACTTAACTATAAATGTATTTTATAGGTTAATGTTAAAAAAAAGCCCTAAATATACTAATAGAATGTGTCTATGCTGACTACAATTACTAGTATGTAAACTTTTTTCTTTTATAAAATGAGATATTAAATTAAACTAAACATCTCTATCTATAAAGATAGTTAACATTAGCTTCTTTCTAAAAATTTAGATTACTTTAATATATACAAACAAATAGAAGAAAATATTATAATTAACTTCACCAAGCCAAGGAAAAATCATTATAATTTGCCTACATAAAATTATAAGAAATAAGTTAGAAAAATGTTATATATATATATACTTATTAAAAAAGGCATATTTATTTGAGCATATACTTTTATATATTTAAATGGTTACAAATAGTGGTTAAATAATTAAGAAAAATTTTCAAACTTTTATCATACTCTATTTAATATATGAGAAAACTTTTTAGTAAAAAAAATGACCATTCAATAGGAGCAATAATGTTAACTATAAAGAACTGTTCTCAATATTCTCTTTACTGCCATGATTTTCAGGTTTTCAGTTTTCCACCGTACCTTTGATCTAACCAGAGTTTTGTTATGCATTTTTTGTCGGAAAAAAAAATCCAAAAATAAAAATATATGTTAAGAAAAAAATAATTGGATTTTTTAATAAAAATCATTCTTGATATAAATGAACATGATTATTTAATAATTATTTAATTATTACAATTAAAAATTAATATCATCCAGATTAAAATAGACAAGTAATTAAACATCAAATGGTTCATTTTAAAATAAATATTTTAAAATAGAAGGAATAAGCAATTGAAAGAATTAAATATAAACGATGGATAAGCAAATGCAATATGAAAAAAAAATTCATTGTTTCACAAGTTCTAGTTTTTTGTTTTTTTTATTTAATATTCTTTTGGCTCCTAATTATTTGTCTGAAAAATTTTATTTTTTTATAATTTAAATTTTTTTAATTAGTTTTCAACTATTTAAATAATTAATTTAAGCTGTCTTTCTCTCTTATACTTTAGCAGATTATCAATTA
>NC_029773.3:890955-893866 GCF_000817695.3 Arachis duranensis | reverse complement strand
GTTATTATTCTACATAGGTTACATGTTGGTTCCAGAAGGTTCTCACCTACCAATATGGAAAACAGATGGTGTTATTATTACAACTCTGTTGCATGCTGGACCTGTTGAGTTTCTTTATTATTGGTTGCATAGGGCACTCCATCACCATTTTCTCTATTCCAGATACCATTCTCATCACCATTCCTCCATTGTCACAGAACCCATCACTTGTATGCTCTTTCTTTTTTATTATTATTATTACTTTTGAAATTTTGCTTCTTTTGACATACTTATATTTTAATTAAATTGAAAGTAAGTCCATCAATCAATGTTTACTAAATATAACAGGCCATATCAAGTTAATTAGTGCTTAACCAAGTGAAATACTAATTAGGCAATGAATAATAGTTCAAATGGCATGTCTTCTCATACTCAATTAACAGATTGCGAGTTCGAGTCTTTTATCTTTGATAAAAAAAAGTGAAATACTAATTAAGCTTTTGCCGCTTCGATTGTATACACCTAATTAAAATTGAAAAATATTAGAAATTATTAAAATTTATTATTTTTTATTATTATTTTGTTATTAATTTATATTTTTTAGTTTAATAGTAATTCACAGTATATTTTATCTTATACTTTTAAATATTAATAGCTAATTAATAACAAAAAATAATAAATTTTGATAGTCCTATAACATTTTTTCACCCAATAATTTATTATACATCATGTACGCATATCTAAAAATAATTATAATTTAAGAAATATAGATAGGATAAGATTTTTATATTTACAAAATAGCAGGAAAAAAATTCCTATTTTGATCTTTAATTTTTCTCTTTCTCAAAAACAGATTTTTTAATTTTAAATTAATTGTCTGTTTTAGATTTTTAATTCATTAAAAAATTAATATATTTAAATAAAAAATATTTAAATAACTAAACATGTCAATTTTCAATAAATTTAAAATATAAAAAAATCCTAAACTCATAATTAACAAGATAGTTATTTCACAAAAATATCTTTATTATATAAAGATAATATTATAAATAATTAAAAGATTCAGTTAAACATCGATTCATACTATGATTTTCACATAAGAATATGATTGTGATGAATGGTTGTTGTTGCAGCTGTGATCCATCCATTTGCAGAACACATAGCATATTTTGTGTTATTTGCAATTCCACTTTACACAACAGTGATTACAAGGACAGCTTCCATTGCATCCTTCGCTGGCTATTTGGCCTACATTGACTTTATGAACAATATGGGTCATTGCAACTTTGAGTTCATTCCAACCACCCTTTTCTCCTTCTTTCCCTTCCTCAAATTTCTCATCTATACTCCCTCGTAAGTTCTCTCTTCTCTTCTTACTAATTATTTCTTATTATTATTATTATTTGTAGCTTTCATTCCACTATTCCATTTAGATCATTGAAAGCGATTTATATTATACTTTCTGTTTTTGAAAAAAGACAATGGCTTATTTGTACAATGTGTACAATGAATTATATGAGTTATAAAATGAACATTTCATATTATTTAGAATAACTATTCGAGTACTAGGGATAATAAATATCTTCTCAAGAGTTTAAACTGATTTTTGGGTTTACATCGAACTCTTGACCTTTGGATCTAAAACTCTAATACCATGTCATGATACCACTCATTCCAAAAGTTTCAACTGATGAAAAAAATAACACTAATAGTTATATCTCTACTATTCTCTATACCTCCATTGTATACATTATACAAATATTTCATTAGTTCCTCATACTTTTTCATAGAAAAATTAATCATAATAAATGCATTCATCTTTCATCATAATCGTGTCACTCTCAGAAAACAGCAAATTATCTACGAATTTTAGTCTTTACTTGTCATAAAATTATTTTTTTTCAAAAGTTTAAGTTGATATAAAAAGACACATAAATAATTACATCTCTAATATATTTTCTTACGTTAAAATTTTTTACATAGATTTTACTTTTCTTTTTATTTGTCTTTTGTTGGATTTTTTTTGTTGTGTTACTAAGGATTGAACTTTAGATTTTTAGGTAATAAAAATTTGATATCATGTTATAAAATTATTTTTTTAAATTTAAATTAATAAAAAATACATAAATAATTATATCTCTAATATTATTGACAGATTCTTTTATTACTATTTTGTTCAATGTCAAAAGATTCGTCGGTAAAATCCATGCATATTTACATGAAATAATATATTTAATTTAAAAACCAAATTGAAGTTCAAATTTAAATTTGATAATTAAAATTAAATAATATATATCCGAAATAGTAACTAATATTAAATAAAAAAATTAAACTTTTGGTGACATTTACATTTTTTGAAGGATATATATATATATTTATATGAGTATTTCTTTATAATAATTTTAAATAATAAGTAGTTGAGTGAAACTAATTAATACTATATATTATAACTTTTTTTGGGGGATAAGATATGTATGAGGGACCAGTTATATAGATAGAGATGCATCCATGCAATATAGGGATTCCATCTTGGTACGTAGCTAGTAGCCAGTGGTCATCACTAGTATTGTTTATATAATATGGACACATTAAACTGCATCAAGCCCAACATTCCAATAAATTATGTGACCAATTTGGATGACTTTTCCTCTTTTATAGGTTTCTGTTACTATCATCAAAGAGCGTTGTAACTCAATTAATGATTTTTGGTGTTGCGGATGAGTGTTATTAATTGCAGTTTCCTTTTAGGGTAAATTGAAAAAAAAAAGAGAAATAAAATGAGAAAGAGACGTATTATGCTGTCAACTAATAAGAACAATGGTAAATTCTGAGTGAAAATTTTATTATTAAATAGCGAAAACTCATATACACAGTTCATAATTAAAAATAATTAAATATAAATTTCACTTTATTATATATATATCAGAAATAT
>NC_029773.3:885079-890665 GCF_000817695.3 Arachis duranensis | reverse complement strand
AATGCTACACATTTAATTTTTTTTATAAATTAAGTCTAATAAAATTTAAAATAATATTATTTTTATTATGTTAGACTAATTTTATTAGATTTGATTAATAAAAAAATTTAAATGTATAGTATTATTTTTAATTATATAAGTGTTAGATATATTTTTTTTATAATAATAATTATGTATAACTTTGCATGCATTATTGCATTAAATACTTATCATTCTATTGATAGTTCCATATATACTGAAACCACCTGAACTGGGAAGACATATGTGATTGAATAATTTAGATAACGTAATATATCTGATAACGATCTTTTAAATAATAATGAAAAAAGGTGCTTTTGAACTCAAATAAACATTTACACACATTAATTATACAGTGCGCGTATATATATTAATAATAATAATGACATGTATGATGTATCCGTATTTCTTCGGTTGTCTACTCCTCCCTGGACCCGGTCAAACTTTTAAGTATACTTTGAATAAGAATTTTCGAAATTGAACTATATATATATATATAAAAGATAAGACAAGAGAAGGTTACAGAGGATAAGATGTAACCCTGCTAAAAAACAAATTTAAACAAAACAAATCAATTTATTTTTTTAATCTCACTCTTAGTAAAAAATAAATTTATTTAGAATAAAAATAATATAACTAAAAATAATTTATTTAGATATAATTAAAAAAATAATTAAATAATTTTCTACTATAAAAAATTATATTATTAAAAAAAATTAAAATTTATTTTAAAGTTAATAAAATTTAATTAATTAATTAAAGAAATTTAATATATTAGAGATAAAAAAAGATAATTTATATTTTATTGTATATATACTATATTTTTTTAATTTATCTATTAGTCATTCTACAAGTATTTCAAGTATTCTATAATGAGTAATAATCTTTAAAAATAAAATTAAAAAAAATAAATTTACTTAGAATGAAAGTAATGTGATTAAGAATAATTTATTTAGAGATGGTTAAAAATAATAGAATAATTATGCAAAGTAAAAAAATTGATATTATTAAAAGATAAAATTAAATTTTTTTTCAAAGTTGAAAACAAAGTTTATTTAAATTAAATATTAAAAAAGTTTGGTATATTAAAGACAAAACGTATAATCTATATTTTATTATATATGTATCATATTTTTTTTATTTTTTAAAAATTTATCTACTAGTCATTCTACAAGCATTCTATAATGAGTAAAGATCTTAAATTTATAATGTAATTTCTTTTATTAAAATTTATTTTTATTTTATTTAATAATTTGATAATTCTTTTAAGAGTATTGTGTTATTTTTGTCCTTAATATTTTTATCCTATATAAGACAACTTTGTTAACAAATCACTAATGACATAATAACATTGAGACGATTTTAAAATGTTGAAGATTAAAATAGAACGATTTAAACATTATGAATAATTTTTAAAACTTACTCTAAAGATTAGAGATAAATGATGCTTTACTCTAATATATTATGTTGTACATTTTGTGATTTTGTATTTGAGTCCCCTCACTCTCATCTTGAATCTTTTTGAGGGTTTGAGCTATGAAAAAAACTCTGCTCTCATTAGTGAAATAATAATTAAAAGTAGGTTTAATTATTCTGTTGGTCTTTATAGTTTCGTAAAATTTTCAATTAGGTTCCTATATTTTTTTTTTAATTGAGTCCCTACACTAAATTTTTTTTCAATTAAATCCTTTTTAGTAGTAATTAGCTTAATTTTATAGGGACCCAACTAAAAAAAAAGAATTGGTATAGGGACCTAAATAAAAGAAAAAAAATGTAGGGACCAATTAAAAAAAAATTTGGTGTAAGTACTCAATTAAAAAGAAAAAAAAGTATAGGGACCTAATTGAAAATTTTGCGAAACTATAGGGACCAACAGAGTAATTAAACCTTAAAAGTATTTCATTAATAATAATCGAAAAATTTTTCCCCTTAACCTTTGAAGTCAATTTTGGGTTTTTAGATCAAATCTAATTAAGAACCTCGTATTATTTTTAAGGTTTAATTATTCTGTTGGTCCCTATAGTTTCGTAAAATTTTTAATTAGGTTTCTATATTTTTTTCTTTTTAATTGAGTCCCTACACTAATTTTTTTTAATTAAGTCCCTCTTAGTAGTAATTGACTTAATTTTATAGGGACCCAACTAAAAAAAAGAATTGGTATAGGGACCTAAATAAAAAAAATGTAGGGATCCAATTAAAAAAATTTGGTGCAAGGACTCAATTAAAAAAAAAATATAGGGACCTAATTGAAAATTTCGCGAAACTATAGGGACCAACAGAGTAATTAAACCTATTTTTAAAGAATAGTTACATTTACTTTTAAATTTTGTACATGCACTAACTAATATAATTTGCAATATATATGGCAGGTTCCACTCATTGCACCACACACAATTCAGAACTAATTACTCACTTTTCATGCCAATTTATGATTACGTGTATGGAACAATGGACAAGAGTTCAGACAAAACATATGAAATGTCACTGAAGAGAGAAGAAGGTTCAGTAGATGTGGTGCACCTAACACACCTTACAACCCCAGAATCAATATATTATCTTAGGTTGGGGTTTTCTTCATTAGCATCCACACCACAATCTTCAAAATGGTACCTCTATTTGCTGTGGCCACTCACACTTTGGACTTCTTTCATGACTTGGTTTTATGGCAAAACATTTGTTTTGGAGAGGAACAATTTCAAAATGCTCAATTTGCAATCTTGGGTTATACCAAGATTCCATGTTCAAGTAAGATTTCTTTAGTTATATATACTTTTGGTTTTTTATTGTGAAAAAGTTTTAAATCCTTGTAAATTTGGTAAATTTTGGTTTCGGTAATGCTCAGGAAAAAAAAGTCAAAACTTGTCTTATTTAACATCTATTAATTATAGCGACATGAATAAAAACATAAAAAATTTATAGGAGATAACCCAAAAAAATTTTTTTACAAGGACTGTTTTTTTTTATTATTTGGTTGAATGGTTGAATTTGGTGATAATCTTTGTTGATGAGCTTTACGTGAAAATTGGAAAAACATTACTCTTAAAATTTATTCAGAAATATTAACATCTATTTTTAGCTCTAGTTATCAAATAATGAAGAATATATATATTTTTCTTTTATTTTGTCAGTATTTCTTCAAATGGCAAAGAGAAGCATTAAACAAACTGATAGAGGAAGCAATACTTGAGGCAGAGTTGAGAGGCTAATTAAGATATACTATTGTCAGTCTAATGAGATGGTTAAATCAAATGCTAATTAAACATATTTGTAAAAGGATCATTTTTACATGATTAACAAAAGCCTGCTTCTTTGGCATATCATCACTTCTCAACATTTTCTCATATGGCATTTGTTTCCGCATTTGTTTCCCCTCCCCATACAGAGGTTTTAGATTTGAGTCTAACGATCAAATTAGTCTTTAAAGTTGCGTTTGTTTTGAGGTAGTGAGACAGAGACTGAAAAATTGAGATTCAATATTATGTTTGTTAGTTCAAAGACTGGTATTAAAATTTCTATCTCTGTCTCTAAAATTTTAGTATTTCAGTATCTCCAAAAAGTAGGGACACAGGGGACTGAAATTTTTAGAGATGGAGACTGAAACTTTAATAACATTTTATACCTAAAATATTTTCATTTCAATTAATTAATTCTAATTTTATACTTTGTGCAAATTAAATTAGAGTTTCATTTTTGTTTCAATTCCTGTCTCCCATTTTGCACCAAACAGAATACTGAAATTTATTTTAATCCCTGTCTCTTAGTCTCTGTCTCTCAGTCTCAGTCTTTCCGTCTCTGTCTCTCCACCAAACGCTACTGTTACGGTAGGTAACCGGAGATTAATAACGCGGATGGCGTTAGGCGGCCCAAGTGTGTGATGGAGGAGGACTCCGGGCAGGTCCGTGACTCGGAAGGCTCCGTCCGACTTGTGCTCGCGTGTGAATGGGGGGTGGTACCTGCAAAGACACTCCGATGCCTAAGTTAGCAAGAGCGTAAGCAAGTCTTAGAGAGTATTGGACTTAGAGATACCTGAGGGCGTGTCAGTGTATTTATAGAGATGAGCCAATAACCACCGTTGGTGTAGTGCCGTATCTTTAGGGTGGTAACCGTCCCTATTATCTTGGGGAGGTTAAGATATGGCTTTATGAGGCGGTTAGAGAGATTTTAGGGGCGGTTACTCATTTGAATGAGTGTTTACCTGCCAGCTAATCTTTCGTCCGACCTCTTCTGACCAAGTCGTGGTTGATACCGACTTCTTATGTGAAGGTCGGTACTTAGCTAGGCTCTAATCCTTTAGATTAGGCCTTTTGATTGGACCTGGGCCTTTGTATTGGGCCAGGGTATGAACACCCTCATCATTCCTGTATTGCCATGATCACTTTTTGTCACTCTCAAAATCATTCCAATTTACCATGGCAACACCATCTTTAAACCAACACAGAATTTTTTTTTGGCAATTCTTAATCCAAAAGAAAATCAACCCCATAAGCATTAAAACTACTGCAAAATTGCCAAAAAAGTAAAAATCAACATAACGAATACAAATATCCATCAATTTAAACATCAACTCAAACAAAGAATAAATTATCATCCCATCTACAGCAAAAAAAAAAAAAACACCACAAATAAAATTCAATTTCAAATTCAATATTTATAAAATAAGAGAATGAATTATCATCCCATCAATTCTATGTATCTTTGTCTTTGACGCGCACACACATCAACTAAAAGGTGCCTAAATTACTAAGACTTATAATGTCCTAATACAATTATAACACTTAGTTAAAACGAACTAATGAGTTGACTGTTTAACTCATTCAAAATGCTTAAAAACAATCATTTAAGATTTATTTATATAATTTTTTATATATTTATAAGTTCTGTATTTATTTATTTGTTTAAAATATATAGAAAAATAAAAATTTATTTATATATGTATTGGTATATTTTATTTTATTAAAATTTATCAATATTTTTTTTAATGCATCTTTTTATTTTCATTTAATAAAATTCAACGTTCATAAAAATAAGACATATAATAGACACCAAATTATTTAGACTTATTTTTAGACACAATAAAGCAGTTTCTCAAAATTTAAAATTTCTCTAGTTAGAAATAGACATCAGCATATCTATAAATGTTCTTAATCAGGACCAATAGTTTCTGTTAAATTTATACAATTAATTCGTCATAATATAGTATATTAAAAGCAAGTGGAACATTTTCCCCTTAATTCATTCTTATTAGGTGGTGCTACTTTCTTGTTGGCTCTTAATAAAGGGAGTTAGGCAAATTGTTTAGGAGGATAAGGCTACAGTTTATATTCTCACATGAAAAACGCTGATTATTATTCTTATGTGGTAGCCAACGGTATGTTATGTGGCCCTTATTAACCCTTTTGTTTGGACCAACAGAAGAATGACCCTACAACTTGGTCAAATTCAAAATAAACCTTGAATCAGACTTCACATTCCACTAGTCCAATTCAATTTCTCACATGCCAATTATGACTATAACCATTAGGTTTTATTAGATAACTAACATCCAATACCAAAGAAAAAAAAAAAAAT
>NC_029773.3:881471-882747 GCF_000817695.3 Arachis duranensis | reverse complement strand
GGTTCTGCTTCTATCCACTTTGTGAAGTAATCTATTCCCACGATTAAGTATTTAACTTGCCCTGGTGCTTGGGGAAAAGGACCTAACAGATCCATCCCCCATTTTGCGAAAGGCCAGGGGGAAGTTATACTAATGAGCTCTTCTGGTGGAGCCACGTGGAAATTTGCATGCATTTGGCATGGCTGACATTTTTTCACAAAGTCTGTGGCATCTTTCTGCAAGGTTGGCCAATAGAATCCTGCTCGGATCACTTTTCTGGCCAGCGACCTTGCTCCGAGATGGTTTCCGCAGATCCCACTGTGTACTTCTTCCAACACCTCGGTGGTTCTTGAGGTCGGTACGCACTTCAGCAATGGTGTTGATATCCCTCTTTTGTAAAGGATATTTCTCACCAAAGTATAATGTTGTGCTTCCTTTCGGATCTTTTTAGCCTCCTTTTCCTCTTTGGGGAGGATGTCGAATTTCAGGTATTCGACTAAGGGATTCATCCATCCGAGGTTCAGGCCGACTACCTCAAGTACCTCTCGTTCATCTTCTGCTTTTGATACCGAGGGCGCTTGGAGGGTTTCTTGAATCAGGCTTCTGTTGTTCCCCCGGGTTTGGTACTTGCTAACTTGGATAGGGCGTCAGCTCTGCTATTTAGATCCCGAGTTATATGCTTGACCTCGGTTTCCGCAAAGTGCCCTAGGTGTTCCAAGATTTTTTCCAAGTATTTCTTCATATTGGGGTCCTTTGCCTGACATTCCCCGCTTATTTGGGAAGTCACCACTTGTGAGTCGCTGTAGATTGTCACCTTTGCGGCGCCAACCTCTTCTGCTAATTTTAATCCTGCAATCAAGGCTTCATATTCTGCCTGATTGTTTGAAGCCAGAAATTCAAATTTTAAGGAAACCTCTATCTAGGTTCCTTTTCCATCTACCAATATTATGCCTGCGCCGCTCCCTGTTTTGTTGGAGGATCCGTCTACATATAGTTCCCATGTAGTCGGTTTTTCCTCTTGTTCACCTGCGTATTCTGCAATGAAGTCGGCGAGGCACTGGGCTTTAATTGCAGTCCAAGTTTCGTATCTCAAATCAAACTCGGAGAGCTCTATCGCCCATTGAACCATTCTCCCTGCAACATCCGTCTTTTGAAGGATTTGCTTCATGGGCTGGTTCGTACGAACTCTTATCGTATGAGCCTGGAAGTAAGGTCGTAGCCTCCGTGAGGCTATCACTAAGGAGTAGGCAAACTTCTCTAGTTTACGGTACCTTAGCTCAGGACCTTGTAGAACCTT